>NW_017295730.1:77171-120855 GCF_001594075.2 Trachymyrmex cornetzi | reverse complement strand
TCTGTTACTAATAATTAGTTGGTATAGCAGACTAGCAGCAATCACAACAACATAATTTGTTGTCACATATTTACCGATCACCGGTTAAAAGTACTGGTGACTTGCTAAATTAACAAAATCCTTTCTCTCAGTGTGACAGATTTGCCATAAATTCCTTATCCTAAAATTCCATAATTTTTCCCTGATTTTCAGACAAAATTTCATGGCTTTCCCTGATGATTTCAATTTTTTTGATCAATGATTTTAAAGCTTTTTGTATTTTTTCGCCCTAATTTGGAAGTCATTAAATATTTTTTTATTAAAAGATTAATTTATTTTAATATAATAATGTAAATTAATGTTACTGACATTATTTGTATATAATTATTAAGCTGATAGTATTCTAAAACTGCATATAAGTATGATGTACTCATATTAAACTTCTTTTCAAAAAAACAAAAAATTTAATTTTTCAGAGAATCTCTTGACTCTTCTATGATTTCCCTAATTGTAAATTTCCCTGAACATTCCCATAATTTTCAGTTTTGTGGCAACCCCGAACAAAAATATCGTTTTATGCATTTTTGATTAATTTCAAAGAGTTAATTGACAGTTGAAACATTAGACGGAATTATAATGTACGTCAATATAATAATACATATTAAATGCTTTGCAAAATATTTCGTTTATTTCGATATGGCTATTTTGTGTTTATCTGTATGATTATGGATGTATAAATAATAATGAATCTATATTGTAATATATCTTTCATGTAGATTTTTGATTTATAAAATACCAGGAATAACATATATGATTTATTCGTGCTCAACGGCTTATTTTGGAAATTGCATTCATACGTTATACGTGTAACAGTGGCTGCTTCGTATTGAAACCATGGGATTACAATTTACTTGATTTCCGATCAACTCGATATTCTGTAAAACCAGATTATTCGAAATGCCTGCTAATCTCAACACGCGGTGATTATTTATGCAATCGCTACTATGACAACGATTTATTAAACTGAAATATTGCCAAAATGTTCGAAAACACACACACACACACACATGAAACGTACCTACTTAAAAGATCGAATTATATTCAATTAAGCTCAATAAAAACTGTTTCTTCGGCTATTTGTATAACTCGTTTTTTGAGAATTATTGGTTTACTGATTATTAAAAAAACTAGTTGATTTACTGAAAGCTAATAATTTACTGATTATCAAAAAAAAGTTGATTTATTGATATTAAATAATTAGATTGCAATCTAAAATAAACATTTTTGAATTAGTATTCTGCTTTTACAAAATTTTGATTTTATTGGAAATGTACTCGATAAATGCACTCTTGAATGAAATTAAAGATACTCGAATTGGTTAAAAAAAAATAACAAAATCCAAGTTTATGCTTTACACAGAATAATCATAGAGTGATGTTCAAAGAAGCATTTTATTGCCTGAAATCTGAGCTGTCAGATATCGCCGAGAAAACAACTTGAGCCGGTTTGAAAGCTAATATTTCAGATTTTAAATCCCTCTTTGAGCTACCCAACTATTTCATGTTACATAAATTATATTTTATCATAGATTATATTTTATCATTTTTACCTCTGGTTTCCAGAATTCTTTCGTGGAGAAATTCAAAAATCCTAATAATTGGATCTCCTCTTTCTTTTTGTTCTCTATTATACTTGAAGTAAATCGTTAGAGGTGATTTTATCCGCAATCTCTCCTTGAAACTCCCACATTTTACATACTTCAAAATGCAGAAACTAAGAGGCCGGTATAGTCTTAAAATGTCATCAAATCAATCACGGAGCTATATTAGCATCTCAAGCCGTTACTTAAGACGATTTTAAAACAAGAACGGACCTCTTTTTAAAACTTTTAGAATGACTTTTATTGTGAACAGCGAAATATCACTTTCAGGCTAATGTTACACTTGTCGTACAACAAATTTTTCAAGTATGTTAATTGGCTGCAAAACAAAAAGGTTCTCGGATCTCTCTATTATACAGCTAATCAAGAGGCTTAAAAAATTTATACATTCGCCTTAAAAATGGAGAATGAAGCCGCTCTTTCAAGACTAGCTCAATTTTCACTTATTAGAATGAGATTCCATGCAAAGAATTTAGAGAGTACGAATACCCGTCTATTTAAGACTGTCTTAAATATAGTTTTAAGATGTCACGAATGAACCAATCAGAGAACCGCATCTTAATATTATTTGAGACGAAATATTATTGAAGACCGCCCGTAGACCGGTATTCATAGTCCGTTCTTATTTTAAGAGCGTCTTGAGTAATATTTTAAGATATATCAGTCATACTAATACAGTCTAATTAACTTGACACTTAAGACAGTCTCAAATATAAAACTCGACTATGAATACCAGTCCAGAAAATCTGCAAAAAAAAGTTTCCCGCTCTCGTCGCTCTCGTCGCTCTCGTCCCTCGAGCAATCGCACCTCTGTGTACCGTACTACGTATTTTAGTTCGAACAAAAACGAAGGTATTTTGAGTCGCCTGTGACTCGCCCTCGCTAGGCAGGATATAAAACAAACGTACGTGTAACTCATACTCACCGCCTACGTCCGCGGGGGTTCGTGTAGCACAGGAATCCGGCTGCGCGCCCGGGGCTGCGACGCGAAAGCTTCCCGCTGCCACCTTCACGTCGTACGGTTCGAGTCCGTCTTCGCGCGCAACACACAATTTACGATAATTTATTTCAATACTTTCGATATATGTAAACACACTGAAAATCTCACCAACCACTCCTTCGGTCCTTTTTCCTTTTCGTCTCGTCGAGACTGCCAATCGCCGGACGCCAATGTCAACCGCCGTGCAACGGCGGAGCAACAGGAGACGGACGCAGCACACTCATTCAGATCGAACTGCAGTTCGGCCGAGCCAAGCCGACGTTAACACCGCACCGTATCGAATCGAAACGGACGTTTGAGGAAATACGACGAGTGACGGCGATTAATATCGAACTCCGGCGGCGCGCGCTGCCCACGCGAAGCGGCTTACCGATTTCGAACGAGTGCGCGAACACGCGATGTAAAAGCCGTCCGACAGGTCCGACTGACACAGTGGCTCGCGCAATTCTGCTGCCTAGGACGCGCCGCGGCCCGCGGCCCGCGACGCGCGTCGACCTTTAGAGGACGCTGCGTCGCGCGCAAGCAACTTCGCGCCGTACGGCGTACGCTGCCGTACATACACGGGTTTACGCGGCCCAACGCGGCCCGGCGAATCACCGCCAATCGCCGACTTTCGCGGCTCTCTTTCGCTGTGCTCACTCTTCAACGAGGCACGTATCGTGGAATTATTCAATTATTCCTTTCATTTCTATTGTGTTTTCTCGAGAAAATACAATCATTCCGATCGAATCCATTTCGTATAATTTTATAAAATTATACACGCGCCTAGAAATAATAGCTTTGCAACTGTTGTAAGATTCTTTAATATGATTGATTTATACATTAATGGATTTATACGTGAATTCTAAGTGAAAAGATCATAACTTTGTTCTTTTAAAAACTTCCCAGTAAACACAAAGTTACATGTAACGCACCCGTTAGTTGTCATTTCCCACTTAACGATATAACACACGTATTATATTACAGTTATATTGCTGAATGAGAAATTACAATTAACGTTACATGTAACTTTGTGTTTGCTGGGTTGTGACTGGAGTTGTAATTCTATAATGTGTATCGTAAAATGTACGATCGTTCATAAATATTTACGATTTCTTGTAAATCTTGGTTAGCAGGAAACTGTCTGTAGGGATACCGCAAAGCATTCCAGTCATAAGTTATTACACACAAGTCTTAAGAGAATAAATTATAAATCTTATGATTTTACTTAGAATTAATTGACTCATTAGAGAAATCTAGTGAAAAATTAAAGTAAAAAAAAATTAAAGAACCTAATCATATTAAAGAATCTTACAATTGCGAAGCTGCTTTTTCTGCAGAATGCAAATTTCTCGAATTTTATTACAACTGTAATTTTTTATTTGATATCATCAATGACATCTCACACTATTGTTGACAGTACTGTTGATTTATGATCATGATATGATACTTGTATGATTGTATGATCATGATTGTGATATTTGTATTTATTTACGTGTGGAATAATAACGTATTGAAATCTACGATATTATTTGAGATAATAATCAATTTTTTTTTTATGATATACGTGTAATTACCAATTATTTAACATATAACTAATTACACCAGCAAAAGCTAACTTCTGTTTTAATTAGACTCAGCCCTTTCTGTTTTAATTAGAAAGATATGAGAGGTTGTGACGTAACAGAACACTAGCGCCGAGACGTTACCGTGTTTTCTTATAACGTTCAGAGTTTGATCATAATAGCTAAGATGCGTATAAAATAAATAAGAAAATATGTTATACCTGAGTAATATTATCAAATAAAAAATAATTAATTAATAAATAATGTTTTTAAAATGAACGAAAATAATTTTCGTTAAATTAAACTTTGCATTATACCTTAATTATTAAATGCCTTTCCTCAATCATACATTTTCCATATATTTAGAATACACCGTTTTATAAATTATGCTGCATAATGATGGTTGACATATAAAATAATTTCATATAAAGCTTATTTGAATTTCTAACTATTCCGATTTTAAATTTGACGGCGCTTTCATGGGAAAGTGTGAATGTTGGTTTTAATTATACAGTGAACGAAAACAGGCTTAACCGATGTGTATATGCGTACTGTTTGAATATTTGTTTACGAGCTGCAAAGCGCAAATATTTTTGTAGTACTTTTAATGACGCGGACAGAGCGGTTGGACGGATGGATTTAATCCGAGCGATTTTATATCCGACAAATGCCGAACGCACAAAAATAATCTGGCATGTAAAATGTTTGATATTTGATATATGTATATGCTTTGATATATTTATTAGACAAATATTAATAAAAATTTGTTAAATTATAATCGTATACGGAAAAAATGATTTGACGTATCTAAAAATTGAGCTACAGATCTGAAAATAATTTTACTCGATCATCAAAATAATTACGTAGAAATATCAAGCATGATGAGAATTGCTGTAAAAAGTTTTAAGGCTATCACACATGAAATGCATAACAGAGCATAAGCATAACATAAGACTGCTGGACCAATGAGCATCTAGCAAAAAGTCTAACGTCGCCATATTGATTTACATAAGATGCTTATTGGTTTAGCGGCCTTATGTTATGCTTATGCTCTGTTATGCATTTCATGTGCGATAGCCTTAAGTATTCTCTATAGCAACCAGTTTGAATCTCCTGCATAATTATTTTGATGGTCCAACAAAATTATTTTTAGATCTATGTTTACCAGCTAAATTCTTAAATAATTTTTAAGGCAAAAAAAAGCGATCTTTCCTTGTATATAATAGTGGATACTATCAAGTTATCTTCAATAATATATGTAAATACTGTTTACTTACAGTATAATGCGCCATTGCATTTGTAATATATGTATACATTCCTTTAATACATAAATTATGGAGCAGAGCGTGAAGAGAAGTGATTTATAGCTTTACACACAATTTCACTGTTCGTGCCCGAAACCTCTTATCATAGCGGCATGGTATCAGCGACGAGATGTGCGCGTACTATCAATCAAGCCCTGTATTCAGACAAAAAAAGAGGGGGGAGGGAGTATGTTGCATCTGCGTTCAGCGCAAGTCAATAAACCCCTTTTATCATCAATCAAAGCACGCTTGTACAGAATCTATCGGCCTCACTCAGTTATGCAGTTTGTGCGTTCGGCCGCGCGCGCTTCTATCACAGCTCGGTGTCGTTGTTTCGATAAGCACGACTAGCGGTGAGATCGCGCGTTTTTTTTTCAGGAGGATGATCGCGAATTTAAGCGGCGCGTCACGCCACGCCGCGCCGCGCCCACGACCGGATTTAGCGTCCTTTTAATTACAGCTTGTAATTCCGAATAAATGCCAGTCATTGGGTTTACGGTCGTTGCTCGCGTCGCCCGTGCCGTAGGCATTCGTTTACCGAATATTGTTACCAAAATCAGATTGCGCAGCGTGCGCGGCCGATATTGTTTTCGGTAACGCTCGGGCGTGCATAATCATATTCGCGGTGCCGCGGAAAACCGCCGCGCGCGCATGGAATACCCGTCAAATGAAATTGGCCTGACTAGGATACGCCAAAATCGATATTCCGGGAGAAGGGAGACTCGTTTGTCCTTCGTATGCACATATTACATTCGGTGTCGCCGATTGTCTTCCGTAGGTATTTTCAAAATAGATACCATCAGAGATTATACTATACATATACACACTGAAAATGATACTAAATCTTAATAATTCTACAAATAAATATTTACTAAATGTAAATATATACTTATTTGATAAAAATATTAATTTGATTTATATTATTTTTTTATTGAGTAAATATTTATTTACTGTGAGTAAATATTTACTTAGTTTTATTCAAAGAAATATATATTAAGATTTAGTAAATGTTTTTCCAGTATATTTCATGCGTTATTAAAGATATATCAACAAATTTCACAATAATATTTAGCAATTTAATTATTGAAATTTGACGTACATTTGGAAACATATACGTGCTTTTATATTTACTTTTAATATCTGAGAGAAAACTTTTAAATAGAAAAAAAGAATTATTTTATTTAAACGATCTGTTTAATTCTTATATCAAAATTTTATTATATATAAATCAATAATGGTTTATATTATTGTAATAACACTTTTATAAAAATATTTAAAAACCTTAATAAGAGAATTAACAAAATTATAAAGAATTTTCTTTATGATTAATAATTGATTTATAAATTCTCTTCGTAGTCTTTTACTTGTTTTAATCCTACGGATTTAAATATTCGTTCATTTATATAATAGGATTATAAAATATAACTCTAATACTGCAGTAATTTTATTTATTAATTAGTGTATTGATTAAACCAATAAACAAACGTATTATTATAATTAACAATATGAATGTAATAATCAGCGAATTACAGTCATTTCGTATCAACACTATGCCGACTACTAAGTAAGCTCTGCTCAAGACAATGTTATCATATATTTAGTTAAATTACTTACAAAAAATTAATTATAATACAAAGTAGATTATTGTAAATATATTTAGACACGGCATGTATGTGTTTTTAAAATATCTATCTAAAGAAGGCATTCGTAATGTCGAGTGTGCACACAAAAAGAGCGCGATTATACTACGAGCTCACTAGCGTAGTACACAGTTTATAAATCACCTCATAAAAGTTAGAAGGGAGCGTTACGGGATCATTTTTGCAGGCCGCGGCCAGCGATTCCGCGTGCCAATAGTAATCGACGCGACTTGAATTTTTTATTTCGCGTTCGAATTCTCCCGACAGCGTAGCGCCATTGCAATTGAGAGCGAGAGAGAGAGAGAGAGATCGAACGGAGAGCGAGACAACACATTAATTAACTCGACGAGAACGGTGAATTGCAAAATAATTCAGCTTTTTATTATTACACGGCACGAACTGAGAGTATAAAATCGTTTACCCTTTTCGATGATCACAATTGCAAAATGCCATCGAGTTAACGAAGTTTCGTCTGCTATTCGAAGCTGCGTGCTGCGTACATATATTGCCGAATGAAAAAGTATCGTGAATTAAAATTAAAACTGCCTAACGTAATTTATACCGGGATGGCCGAAACAGTGCACATAATGTTAATTGAAATTGCGGGAAAAGTTAGTTTTTCTATCACTCACGTACATTTCGTGAAATGATTTTGTTGCACCAACGTTTTCATCCGACAACAGCCAGAATGGTATACTAATAATTAAAATATGTGAGATAAAAAAATTTCGTTTCATTAAATCCTGTCTTGTCCAGTCTTTGTAAACGTTCGAGAAAACGAACATAAATATGTCCATTTGCAGGAGATACCAAACGTAAGCTTAATATAACGGAGTAGTAATAAATTTAATTATACATATACAAGTATTTTCACGTGGCAATGTAAGCAATCCATGTTACATAAAACTTTCCCATTTTATGTATTGCGAAGAGAAAGCTTTGAGTTTTTTGAGACTACTTTTTGAAGTAACGTGTGAGAGATGAGCTCCAAAGTTCTTTGGAGAACTAGAGAGAGAGAGAGAGCTCGAACAATTAAATCGAAATTCTCAAAATAAAATGGTAATTTCACAGGGGATTTCTGCGCTTGGCATCTGTTGGTTCAGAGAATGCAACTTATTACAAAGCACCCAGTTATTTCGTAATTGATTATTATATACCGTAAACATTGGCGCATCTCTGTTAGCGTTCCCTTATCTTTAGTAGCATGATTCAATATTCCAACTTGAGGCAGAATACGCTTCGAGGCGGATTGCCGTGCCCGTTTGCGGCGCATTATAATTCCGTAAGCTGCTGCACCTGAACGAGCATCATTTTCGTTGATATCACTTTCTGCTCCGATGTGTTGTAGCCACCGACGCGGTGGCTTATACTACAAAGTCTGACGTGCGCCTCATTCCATAATTCATACCACGGTGGATGTCATGCAATGATAAAGTGATATTGTGTTGCAAATTTATATGACACTCGCCTGCCATTGGCTAACGCGTTTAGGTAATGAGATTCACTAAGAGAGGATATACAATTGACGCATGGGCGATGGTGATGTTCCTGTGATAAATATGGGTTTAGAAACAACTGATGATAAAGCCAGCTCTTCGCGCGCGGCGTTTTCTTTCCAATTAATGTCTTGATCGTAAAATACCGACTATAAAATCGAGCATTTTACGCAACATGCATTATGCATGTAAAATACCTGCTGATTTTGTTACTCTCTCATCCTCTTCTTCGATAATATTCGGTAATATCTCTCTGAAATAATAAAATAAAATTTAAATCTATAATATACACATATACATATGTATATGTATATGTATATACATAATTCTGACAAAACCGATTTATATATACTCTGTAATAATAAGAATTACAAAATAATTAATTATGTGAAATTAATTGCGATGTAAAGTGTTTTAATGGGCAAAAAACAAAATTTATCGTCATTCTCCATATACCCTGATAAATTTTTCTTTTTTCATCCTTCCATCCTAACTCGCTACGCGAGTCGCGAAACAAGACGCAATATGCATGTTTCGCCATAACGTAAAATCGCGCGTGATGTCTGCGTAATTTATGCTAAAATACATAGGTACATTGTGCGAGCGCATGGCGTTGCCGGGTCATACGGAAAATAACAAATACAATGGGAGAACTCTTGCCTATTCATCACACCGCACGCGTCCTGGGAGGTATTTCGATTTCGAATTCAGTAATTATTACATTTATTAATGCCCGTCCGCGTTCAACGTTAATATGCAGAATATGCGAAATAATTATTTTATTTATTCTGTTGACCCGATAAATATTAAACCGCTCTCTGACGCTCTCTATATTGTATATAATTACTAGTTAATGCTCATTATTAAACAATATTTATTCTGGCATTACTTGGAATTGCACACGTTCTTCTTGCAAGACATCCAACTTTCGGATTGATTAAATTCAAATTACATTATGTGATATTAGCATATGTGATATTGCAATACGTGCAATATATATGTCTATTAAATTTCTAAATCAATCTTTAACTTCATAGTAAAATAATTAATTAGACGAATGAGTTTAACAGGAAACGCTAGATTAATTTTTCAATAAATTTTACAGGTATTTTTGTTGCCACTCAGTGATTACGTTTGAGATTACGTCGAGATTAATTAAATCGTCGAGATTAACTTGAATCTATCGCGACAATAGAACGTCAGATAATCCGATTTCAACTTAGTCGCCTCGACTGCAGCGATTGGTCGAACGGGAACAAGCGGTTCCTTTATTCTGGTCAGCGGAATTTTGGTATATCTATCGTATATCGATTGTACGAAGCTCGACCGTGCGCAGGTCAGTTCACGTAAGTTCTGCTTTCCCTAATTGTACTTGTTGCACTTCACCGGGTCAGATGCACAGGACTCTGGCTTTGGCGTCTTGCCAAACCCTTGACAAATGACGCCGTAATACGGTATACGTCATCCCTTCCTAATTCCATGTGGACCAGAATTACCTACTGTTTTCGCACATACACGTCAATCTCTTTTTGTCATAAGACTTTTATATATATTAAAAGTTTTTCGACCCACTAAAAGAAACATCTACCTTTGTGTTTATTTGCAAAACACATGTAAATTTTGATAATCGAAGCAAAACCTGAATATTATTATAATAGAAGTAATTTATCTCGCTTTTGTATAATTTGATAAAAATTTGATTTTTAATTTTATTGATTTAATTTACACGTTCATTATTAATATACGTAGATTATTCAAATAGCAAATCGAATACTAGTTATAAACTATTCATATCTAAAATATATATCACGCAGTAATATATGAATAAGTAATGCTTTTAATTAAAGACTAATTTAACGGTTGTGTGACCTATTGATCCCTAGTAGTGACAATGGGAATTAGAAAGGGGTTACGGAGTTCATGTATGAGTATTTGTGCATTGGCGATTAAGTATCATTAAACCAAACCCAAAGCTCAATAATTAACGACCATTATACAGAAATGCAAGCTACCCTAATAGCGGTTATACGCTAATAAAAGAGCTTCATGCTTGTAATTCATCATCCATTATATGTATACAGCGCATTGTGTGTTCTTCTTAACAAATACAATACGTGTCGGATATTTTTCGCGAGAATTAATAATGAAACGAAATTCTAGATAAATTTAAATAACAAGATTATCACGATACTTTTAATAAAATATTTAATAAAAGAACAACATTTGTCTTTAGAAATAAGAAAATTGTTCTTCAGATAATTCCTGAGATTTGATTAGTTTATGCGTGAGGGTTTGTGTACGATTAAGTACCATTAAACCATATCAAAGCTCAATAATTAACGACCATTGTACGGAAATGCAAGCTAATAGTGGTTATACGCTAATAGGAGAGCGTTGTTCACGCTTGTAATTCATCATCCATTGTAATTCACGGCGTTATGCGCAGTATTCTTCTTAATAAGTATACAAGCCAGGAATTGCCAAGTATTTTTCGCAGGAATTAATAATAAATGAAATTTCAGATAAAGTAACAAGATTATTGTATTTGTTACACATTTAATAAAAGAGCGACATTTTCCATTGGAGATAAGAAAATCTTCCGATAATTCCCGAGATTTTATTAGAGTGGCTCGATACGTCTTCCTTTAAATTAAATCGGTGCTACGATCAAATTGTAGTACGTTTGCGAGGTGAATAATACGCAATACTAGAGATCCAAGTTGACAGTTGATTCACACACGTATATGCAACCTCACGTTGCGAACGCGCATTCAGGGAATGGAATAGATCTTGTTTGCCTGCGTGTCAACGATACCTATTATTGTCGATCCTTATTTGCATGGTCAATAACGTGGGGAAATCTGCTGCCGCCCCTTTCCGCCCAGGAATTGCAGAGAGGATTTGTATGCTATATTCGATGCCAAGGGGACCATCGTCGCATCGTACTAGGGGGCTTTTCAGGGGCGCACCGATAAATCAGGGGCTCACGACACAACTGTGGATCGCTGTCCCAATTCGCAATAGCGCACGAATCTGCCTTGAGAGAGAGAGACAGAGACAGAGACAGAGACAGAGAGAGAGAGAGAGAGAGAGAGAGAGAGACATCGATACAAAATTTCGCGGCACGCAATTCCGTTAACAGCGGAATGCAATTCTCGCGGCTTTCATTTCCTCCTTCGTATGATAGCCCGCGCGAAATGCGATATCGCGGTCAAGAGCCTTGGTAAATTGAGTTTGAATTAACAATTATAGCTACCGTGTAAGTACGAGTACAATTATATACATTGTGACAGGTAGAACGTTTCTTCCAAGATATAATTTTTTCCAATTTAACAGAGACAGAAAGAAAAAGAGAATATATACATATATGTATGAATTTAATTTGCAATAAAACAGCGTATTTTTTACTATATATTGTATATTATATTTACATTATATTATTAAACTATCGTTTATTTTAAAGTTATGCTCTGATGTAAGAAAAAATGAACGTAATATATAATTCTTCTAATAATAATTGTTTTTTCTTTGTTGAGAGAATTGTCTTAAATTGTTATTTGTACAAGAATAAGAGATTGTTAATTACAATCATAATACAAATACGAATTCTGTTTTAGTTCAAGTAACTTTCTCTTAATTATTAGATTAACCGTTTTGTCATTTGGTATTTAATTACACTACAATTAAATCAACTTCTGTTAATGTCTACCATTGAAATTATCTTGATTTCTTCCAATTTTTGCTTTTAAAGAAACATTAACATTAAAATGATGTCTTGCGATTTACTATATTTTGTACTTGTTTATAATAAACTCCAAATTATTAGAAAAAAATAGCACACTTTAAAATAGATTTACAAATAAATTATAGCTTTATAATTAGATAAAAGATTTGCATAACATTATATAAAAAATATTTATAAAAATATTAGTATTTATTTTACAAATTTAAATCTATAAATTTATATTTAAAATTTATACGTGTTGAATTTGTTATTGATTGGCAAAAGTAAAACAGCATCTCATTACACTTTCCTCGTTTATATTAAAGTCTAACTTTACAATAAATTTAAATTTAGCAAGTTTCGAGAAACATAATATTGATGCGTTATATAGTACTATAGTTTATACGTGTCAACACTTATCATATTGTACGGATTGCAAGCCATCGTAAAGAAATCATAGAACGCATATAAGGTTTCCAGTTTTATTTAGAAAAGAATTGCTGAATCGATCGATAGCTTTAAGAGCTACTTTCTTATATTTTAAGCCATGGTATCTTCAGATATTAACTGTAAAATTTACTATTTAAGTCTAAGATATTTAATATTTGTATCTTAAGATTATATCGATATGTGGCGTATTGCAGTCATATATCCACAGAGATATATAACATACAAAGGATTCTCGTATAATCGTTCTCCGTATTTCATTGTTTCTTATCGTGACATTCTAACTATGAAATACGTCGCCCGGGAGAATCGCTCTTGCTCATCGTTCTCTCTCTTCGAGAACTATATAGGTATGCAAGGACGTTAATTACGTTTGTACCAACAAGATATAATTCACTGTGCAGAGACAAAATTTCATCATTCCGTTTAAACAGAGAAATTCTCATTATATTACTATACGATCTCTAAAGTACTTATTAATCATTCAAACATAAAAAAACATAAAAATCGATTTTTCATTTCTACATTACAAAAGGAAGCATAAAATAATGATACATATACATATACATATCGTAGATATGATATTATTAATCGATGTTAACATTATTAACTAATTTGGTATCAACGATATTAATTTAAACTGTTAAAACAAACTAGCTAAAATTATACAAAATTTCTATCACTTTAGATTGTACAAAGAATGTAATTAATTTACAATTAGAATCTTCAATTAATCTTCGACACGCGCAGCAACGAATTTTATGTCAGGTGTATACCTAACGGTTTAATTATGAATTTCAATCGAGCGAGAGAAGGTAATTACGATGAGACAAAAAGTAGCCTGTATCCGAGCTTAACACCTGGATAATTATAATACACCAGTCCAATCGATATAGTAATTATAACGCGAACAAACAGGAAAATATCAGTTAAGCAGACTGTATTAGATTAATATACAAAAACTATTACATTATTATCAATAGCCACAAATTTTGAGATTTTGAAAATGAATACAATATATATTATACATATAATGCATTGATATAGCTTCAAACTGTTAAATGTGTGTGTAATTACTCAATTTATGTAAAATTTTACGTACGTTTTTTCTCTCTCTAAATGTCTGTTTAATTAAAACATTATTTTCTTCTCCGTTTCCTACAATTATATATTTTTTAACAATTTTTGTAAACGATGACATTCTAAAAGAATGTTGCATGAAACATAATAGAATTTGAACACTTGGCGTTTTACCTAATTCAATTGTAAAAGCAAATTTTGTTTGCAAATTCAATAACTCCTATGTCGAAGAAGAAATCTGTATGTATGCGCTTAAAATTAATTCTGTTACCTTTCATTATCTCACCGAAAAATTTTGTGTAATGTAAAATTAGTGAAACCCATTTCACTAATACTATGTTACAATATGCAATTTCAGAAAATTGCTGAGAAATGATCCGTTTTCTTCAAATCTCGACTTCAATCATAATTATATCGCTTATTATTAGCACAACACAATTGCAACATACTAAATTTTCATGAAATTCGAGAAAACCTATTTTACGGTAAAATATTTTTCCAGAAATTTTTTCATAGAATTTGAGATTTACGGAATCATTTTTTCTTTTAAGTGATTTGACTGTGTCATGTTGCAAAATTAGACTTGAAATTGAAAATCGGGGAAACAATTGTAACTATAATTGTAATAAATTATAACGCACAGCTAATAACATAAACAGAATTATAAAAAAACTGTAGAATTATCAATCAGTTAATGATTTGATTAAATCCAAAGCGAAGGAAAATACTCGTTTCTATCTGCGACATTTCTTCGCGTAGTTGCAAGAGCTATCCATGCAACTGGCAGAATGTTGCAATCACGCAAGGGACAAGAGGAACATATCGGGCGAGCCGGAACTGTTGCTAATCGTCGCCGAAATCTCGAATTAATGGCACGAAAGCCGCGCGCGGAATTTGGGATTGGTGGTGCACAACGCCTAACCCAGCAAAAACGTTCACCATCTCGTTCACCGTTCGCATACACATCGAAACGATAAATGTTACTGCGCTCTGTTGCATACGCCTCGATACGTTTTATGCAAATATCGCAGCTGCGCTGTTATATAAAGTTATCGGTAAATTCACGCATGTCATTGCGCGAATCACAACGGCATCGAAAGTTCACGACAGCCATCATTAAATTTTATTGGATATGCATCTTATAAAAATGAAAATTTAATAGGCACGTGTTAATACTTGTTAAAATATAAATATTAGCTTTTGTTTGAGGAAACTCTCAACTATCGCTAAATATTTATATGGAATCACCAGCATTAATAAAAAAAACTCAAGTTATATTTTATAAATTAACAAAAATTCTATTAAATAATAACAACAAGGTTGATTTACATTTAACCTTGTTGTTATTATTTAATAGAAAAGCTTTAAGATGTAAAAGAATATATTATAGATAATAATAATTTTATTGCGTACAAAATAATTAATTAATTGCACACGTATAAGTTTGATATTTTCCAAAGTTGACGCGCCGAATTATATATTAAAAGAAGAAGAAATAAAATATACACGCAGAAAGTAAGGCATCAGTAATATTGCAAAATAAAATAGTACATAAAATAAGAAAGATAAGATATTTATATAATAAATTTAAAATTTATGTGAATTATAGAATAAAAGTGAGACTCTATTAATCGAGCTGCAACGAGATAAATTTTTGATTATAATGGAAAAAGACAATGTAGAATTTTATGGATAGAAAAAAGAAAATAAAAAAAATATGTGAAAATAAAAAAGAGAATAAAATGCTAAATAATCTACGGTGCATATAATGATGCAAAAAACAAGTATAAATCCTGATAGTGCAGAGAGTTCAAAAAGAATTCAGTCGTGTGTCATCAATTTTGAGTTCAGTTTTAGGTGCAAAAAGAATTCTTTCCGAAGCTTTTCAAAAAAAGAATTGCATTTGCATCTGAAAATAAACTCAGAATTGATGACATACGACTAAATTCTTTTTGAACTCTCTATGCTATCTGTAAGACATGGTTTGGACACTAACATATTTGCTTACTTTAAAAAATTATAACTCTTACAGTTAACGAAATATTCCGTACAACTCAAAGATAAGATCTTTTATGACTTATTAGGCCTAAAAGTTTCTTATTTTCCACCTCGAGAAACTCGATAGAGAAACCGGAGCGCCATCCCCATCTATTGATCGGTCACTGACTCCGCTCAACATGGCGGCGGGGGTGGTATTCGCGCTCAGCCTGATTCTCGTTGTCGGACACCTCCAGGAAGGACCAGGATCCCTCGCAAAGACTTTCACATTCCCGGAATATCCGTACAAGGAGACCACCAAGAACGTAAGTTATCCATATAGTTCATCAAAGTTCTCCCTGTGAACGATACGTGGTGAACGCTGATACAGGGAGGTTATGAGGAGCAACCCTCATTTAGGGCAATTTTACGATATTATAGGAACATAGTGTTAACGATAAGCCGGCTTGGTACATCAATTTTCGAATTAAAAAAACAGTTGAGAACGGTTCTCAAATTCATCTTTACACGTGGATTATTAATTAGCTATAAAAATATCTTTGATCTAGCCAGTATATACATATATATCTATATAAAAAATAAATTATATTAGAAGACATCGAAATAATATGAAAAATTATTATATCTTCGTCTGTAAAGAAAAAATTTAAATGTAAAAACATGATGAGAGAAACATTCGGTAACATTTACGACCAAGGAAATAAAATTGGAATAAGATAGCAATTCAGTGGAAGAACCAAACAATCGATCTGACATTAACTCGAGAGAGATTTGGCTAAAAGTCAAAATATACTTGAAAGTAGCTACATACGAATATGCATTTGGATAATAACACAATTTCGCGATATAACACAGAAATCGAAAAATCCTCTTTCGAACGAAGGGTAAATTACAAACATTACATTTAAATCTTTGCAAAAATATTAGAAAAAATACACTACAAGAACGATTTTATGAAATATCTACAAATTTACAGGAAATAATTTTGTTGAACTATCAAAATAATTATGCAGGAAATTCAAACATGAACAATGCTGCAAAAAATTTTGACATTTTTTGACAACCGGCTTGAATACATATAATGATTTTAATTCTACATAATTATTTTGATAGTCCAATAAAATTATTTTCTGTAAATTTTTAATTTTTAAAACATTCTTCGTAATGTTGTAAAAACATGTATTTAAAAAATTTTTATCTCTCTCTCTCTCTCTCCTCTTCTCTTCTTTTTTCTTTTAATTTTACAGGCTATCTGTTATTAGCATCTTAAATGCATACCAGAAATGTATCTCTCACAATCATGTCTTCTAGGAAGAAAAATAAAAGAACGTTACATATGTATTTTCCTATATTACGCTCTCTCGGCAGATATTCTCTTTCAAAGATATTTCGCCGTGCTTTTATTTGCGCGAAGAGAGACAGGCGCAGAGTTATTCGCGGAAGAAATTAAAGACGTATATACTTGCAATGCTGATAGTCGCATTGGCTCTAATTGGGGTTAATCTTTCGACAGGCACAAATCAATTGTTGCATTCCGCTTTATCCCGCCGCGACGCAGAATGTAAAACATTATTTTATTGACATCACATAAACTAATAGAAAATTTTTCTCGCATACAAAAATAAACATTAAAAAAAATATTCACGTTCTTGAATTTAACCGCAAAATCTATTTGCAAGGTTTTATACAGAATAATCAAAGCATACAATTAATTTCAACGAAATATGCAAGAGAGACAATTTGAAAGCGATTTGTTTTCAGTATTGCTATTAAAACCTTTTTGCATTTAAACTTTTATGACAATGAAGAGATAAAATGTAATGGTCAAACCAATATTGTTACAACGATCGATTTTGCCGCAGGAGCTTCTCTTCAGACAATTTGAGCAGGCTTGCGAGGAGAGCGGTGCTTGCAAGATGCTATCGCAGCATAGGAGCGACAGCGTCGCCAAAACACGATGCATCCGGGAATGCGTATCGCCGTCCTGTTACAAGGAGATCTATTTATTTGATCAGGTACTAGTATATGTGGAATACCAATTCCGTTAATTGCGTTTGGTTACCATGTCGCTTTACGTGCTACACATCTAGTACGTATCCGGTATACAATTTCACTCATGCGGACTGCACGGTAACGAACGATGAACACATTTCAGTTGGAGGAGGGCGAGATTGACGTGAGATTAAATTCCTTCAAGGGTTGCTTCATGCAGCGAAACGGTCGACCGCGGAAGTAAGGAAGAATGCCCACGGGAAGAAACGCAGGAAGAACAGATTTCTAATCGCGAGATGAACGATTAACGGATGAGCCGCCCTTTGGGAGGTACTGCAATTGTGCAACAGAGAACACGCGCTGCGATAATAGTCCGCCGTTCTAACAGAAACGCTTCTTGCTTAGACTTCGCTAGCCTGCAAGGATTAAATTGATGATGTAATATAACTGCTGCATGATATGCATGATGGGAAAGCACAAAAATAAAACGGAAACAGAAACGCATATCATGCACAAAGATAAGTTAAATAATGCATATCGTGCAGTCTTGTGAAAATGAAGCGAATTCTCCAAGGAATTAAATCCGAGAACAATCTTTTTCTACTTTTTGTACACATATTAACTACGACGTTGTTGCAATGTTGATAATAATACTGCACAAAGTAAACGAATAAAACTGTTGGCTGCACCAGTGATTTCAATCACCTTATCGCTTTTATATACTGCTATAGTTAAAAAGAAACATTTCTCGCGAATAATATAAGTAATTCAGTATACGATAGCATTCATGTTACTCGAATAACGTAATTTCGTTGTACAGCGAATGAAGGATGGCACTTAAAACTATTGTACACACATTTTATTTCTGAAGGAAAAACAACTTGAAAAATGACCAAATTTTTATATAAAGTAAATTATTGAATAGAAAATGTAGTAAAGATTGAAGATAAAATATGTTTTACAACTTCTTCCTTAATATAATAAACTACTTATACTGTGATATAATGTAACATAACTTACAAAGTTGTTATTGTTCACTCAAATTGTTATAATTAAAATAAAAATATAAAAATGTAAGAAATATGAGACAATGTATGTCAATTAATTTTGCAAAACGCGTAATTTGCTCCACAATTTCCACAACAATATTTACAGCTCGTTTTTTACAAATCTGATAAGCGACTTTCGTTATCGATTACAGAATTTTCTTTAAAATAATCCACTTGATTAAAAAGTATTTTATATAGTGATTCCATAAAACATAATTAAAACTTGTTTACTTGTTGAATTTAATCTTAAACGATCAATCAATTCACTTTTGTTGCTAATAATAGTTTTCTCATATACATTTTACTGTTAAAAAAGGATAAAATACGATTGAATTTAAGTACACTCTTTTATTTAAAGAATTATTATTTTAACTACACATTAAACGTATAAAGAAAAATATTTTCATATTATTAAATAAAATTAAGAAGATAGAATCGTAAAGAAACCGAACAGTTATTTGCACGAATAAGAACAATACACGTTTATTACAACTGTATTTCGATAAATGAATAACAAACTTAAGAATCGACGATTAGCTGAGTTTCGGATAAAAGTACTTTCTCCCCGGGTTTGAAGGCAGGCATTCCAAGATAAGGACAACTGGCACATCTGAATGCATCTCCAAGGTAACACTGTATAAACAAATTTATAAAAAATTTTAGATCAAAATTTATATAATTAAAATTTATATAATCGTTCCATCAAATATGACATATCCATGATTTTCATAAAAAGCAGTAATATATAAAACATACATTTCCACAAGAAGATTTAACAGTGCTTTCCGATACAGTTTTACCACTTAATTCTTCCGCGAGTCCGCATGAACAGTCCTTACATGCTTTCCTTTTACCCGTTGTTGCACAAACTGAAAGCATTACATATGTCTAGTAAGTCTAGTTTATACAAGTTTGTGAATTCTCTTTATTGTATTTCATTTTTAACATTACAATAATCTCACCTTTTAAGGATGCTGTATCTGGCTTTGCAAGATCTGACTCATCTAAAAGTTCATCTTCATCTATTAAATCTTCGTCTACGAGATCATCCAATTTCCATACATTAGTTTGCTTTTTTACAAATGAAATGGGAATACTGGAACCCACCTAAATTATCGCAAAAAGCTATACACAATCTCTATTATCTTTATTATGTATAAATAAGAAAAAAAAAATTTACCTCAAATGATGGTTTATTCGCAGATACTTTGCAAACGTTTTCTATATTGTTATACACTTTTAACAAAAAATTTAAGCTCTCCGGATCTGTTTCTAATTTCTTCGGTTCTGTATCTTTTACTTTAAAGCCAGATAATTTTAATCTAGATATTCTTTCAGAATACGTAAGTACTGTATCTGACTTTCTATCTGCTGGCAGTCGTTCATAAATGACAAGCGAACCATCAGGTTTTAGAATTCTCAATACTTCTGTTAAGAAATTCTCATCCGTGCATGGTTGTTTAAAAATGGCAATGACTGCATCAAAAGTAGATGCATCGTGACTTTCTAAAATCATACAAAATAAATTAGTGTTTTTTTCATTACAACCAACATAACATTGTTCTCCAAATTATCCAATTTGTCCTTGTTGTTCGCTAAATATTAAAGGATGAAATAAGTGCTTTCTATTTGGTGACACAAGTAGACACAAGCATCATTTTATCTTTTTCGATATTCAGTGAATAACAATTTAAGGACATCCCTTGAAGAACTGTTGTATGGAGATATATAAAGACTTTTACAAATAATATATCCTCCAATGCAATACAAACCTCAGCAAATAAAACAAAAGATATACTCACCCTTCTTTATATCTGACAAACTCGTAGTTTGCAATTTATCGGAATCTCCAATACGTTTCTTGATCGTAGCAATAAAATATGCTGTGTCATTCGAAGGCACATCGTTTCCTGACACAACAAATACCTTGTTTCCCTCCTTAATGAAAGACGTCATGTCGCGATAGCGATTATTGTTGGTAAATAATAATCCTCAAAATACTTTTGCAAAAAATTCTGTATCTTGTATCGAATATAATGTAAACCAAATTAAGAATAACTAATCTTTTGAAACGAGGTTCCCGTAAGTATCCTTATACGAATGTAGCCTTTTAAGTTTTAAGTCTGCGTCTGCTTTTGAAGGTTATCTTCTTCTTCTTATTATGCCGGCTTGGTTTTCCGACTTAGAAATGAAAAGGGTCACAGCGTTGAATTTAGATCCTAGATCCTGTGGTAACCTCCGCAGGAGGTTAGAGATCTCACACACCCAGAGGTTATCTTCGACAAATCGATACGCGCACGCGTGTATCGCTCAAGGCTGCTTCAGCAGAAAAAACTTCGCAATGTTACTTCGTAATATGTCGCAAGATTTCTTAATATGATCGATTCATATATTTAGATCCAATGAGAAACTAAAGGCAAGACTAATTACGCTAAAGAATTTTGCAATAGTTGCAAGACTGTTTTTCTTAAACTTAAATGACCATTTAAACGCAGTTATAGTTCGTTTCTCGTGCTTTCTTTGCACCTTTTATATTTAAGTTTTCTATTTCTTTCTTCATATTTTTATATCTTATTTTGTGAATGCAAATTAAAAGTCATTAAGAAATGTAAATATAAAGGAGTTATATTAGCCGAACGACTTTTTAATAAGAGACAAAATTAAACTAAATAATTTGAAATTTCTTTTTGAACTATAAATGCTCATGTATTTTAAAACATAAACACGTGAAGTTTTGATATGCTGGATACCCTTCAATTTGTGCCATTTAATGCATTAAATTATTTTATGTAAATATTATTATTACGTACCTTGAATTACTATTTTAATATTATTTACTTTTTTTTATTAATTACTTTTTTAATATTATCATTTTGTCAGGCCATGACAAACTTACAATAACTTCGTGTTTTTCTCTGTACAATTTATTCATATAAAATATATGTACATATAAATAAGTAATCGGTTGAATTATATTCCATATTGTACAGTGTAACCGAATAAAATATGTTTATATTACAGGATCACCAAACTTATATAAATACATACAGATTGCGTGTTAAAATGCCCGTCTTGAATATTTCACTAGTTTCTTATTTTGACAAAGAAAAGATAAGAAAAAGATAGGAAAACCAATTTCTTATCTGAAACTGTTTCATATATAAGTTTTAAAAAATTGAAAATATGACGAGCGAGAAAAAAATTTCATACAATATCATAAAAAATCTATTGCCATGTTTCTCTTCTGAAATTATAAAAATTTATATTCGAAACATCTTTTCCTAAAAAATTAATAAATATTTAAAAAAATAATTAAAATATTTAAGATGGACATTAAAAATGAAATAACTTTACATCAATTTGTTTGGGATGTTTACATAGAATCAATCAGCATAATTGCGACAGAATAAACAGTTGCAATATTTTCTATTAACAAGATTTATATATTTATAAAAAAAACCATTAAAAATAAGATACCCGCCTAGAAAGTAGGGAGATCTCAGATTCAATTCCTGGAGGTAACATTTTGCGTAATAAGTTCTTTATAGAATTTGAAATGTGCTAATAGCATTAAATCGATGATCAAACATTAATATTTGTAAAGATTATTTCAATTAAATGATTACGTTATACGGCTGACAGTACGCGGCGCACAGTCTGACTGAAATTAATGTATTTAGCAATTTATATAGAATTATTATTTCAATATTTAGTTCTATTCGATCGTATTTGGCGTATTTGGATCTTTATATACTTATGTGATATATCGGTCGTGTTCTTATTCTCTTATCGATTAAGAAATAATAACCATTAATTTAATTACACTTAAACATTGGAGGTATTCTACTCAGTCGCAATCATTTTAATTGTTTCTATATTCGTATATTCTATATCGCGCCGCATACTTCTCATTTTATATACATATGTACCTAATATCTTCAACAACTCACAGGCATTTATAACATCTCGTTGCAGAAATGCAAAATTGTATACACATAAAATGTACAAAATATTTTCTCTGGCAGTCGTAGTCATGTTGTACTGTGTTGGATTTGTTACAAAATATAGGACTCGAATTCGCGAATAATTCAAATTCTCATATTTCATGTCTACGAAATAAGCGATATGTCAAGCGTGATTTAAAAATCGCAATACAAAACTTAATATCAAAAAATTATTATACCTGGCAGAATTAAACCGTATTAAACCATAAGAGAGCCGAATTTTGTTTAAAAAATGTATAGACGAATACAAAATAATGCCGATACTGATACTACCGCCGCGATTAATACTAATATAGCTTATTCTAAAATTAACATTATCCATCACATGTTACATATTCATTTTGTAGAATATTTCTTCTTCTCGTCACTCTCGAAGCCAGAGTCTAGATCATCGCTCTGACACTTTTTCAATGTACAACCCTTGGAGATTTGCCTGAAACTTTCTCGCTCTACTAACAACTTTTTGATACTATCTATTAAATGTTCAAAAAAATTCGGATAGCCGTCGTATCCAGGAAACACATTAACATCTATTATCGCGTACTTCCCAGTATGATTTTCAATTACAACATCTATTCCAACTAGAATAAGACCAAATATCTCTCGAATATTCTTAACGATTGTTTCGAATATTTGATAATTTGGTTTCACAGTTAAAGGAATGTCTTCTTCGGACAATATAGACCATTTAGATCTACTACAGCTTTTCGATATATCGTGCGAGTCGAAGAATATTGTACTCAACGAATTACAGTCTTCTTCGTAAAAATTTTTAAAGCTAGGGCGCTCGGTCACGTGAAAACGATCGCCCACAACAAATAATTTATATAAAATAGCGTTATGATTAATGAAATCCTGAGCGACACAAGGTAGTTGACAGTCTTTCAAGTCCCTTTCATTAAAGATAATCATCATCTGAAATTAGAAAGTAAAAAATTATTTTTATATCAAACTCGTGATTTTCTTGCTTCAGACATTTTCACATCTCATGCCTACCTTATGCGCGTCGCTTGAGCCATATGCAAGAAGCGGCTTACAAACAAATGGATATTTAATACCACGTTTTTTCAACGTTGATGCTATTTCATGGACATTTCTGCTCTTGATTTCTACAAAGTTAGGAGTAAATACATCTGAAAAAAATAAAGCAATGTCAAACATATAATTCAGTTGTTTTGCAGTTATATTTATGTACAAATTATAAATACATACCTTTAAACCGAATGCCTTCTTGTATAAATTCGTAAGATTTACATCGATTACTCAAGTTCCTAATATTGTCCAGAGGATCGATAATGATCAGATCTGGATGTTTGGCAATGTATTCCTGAAGTCGCGAAACAATATCTTCAGCCTATAAAAGATACGTTATAGACTCATTGACAATCCAAATAGAATAAATATTGTTTTGAACATCTTCATACATTTTTATCACCACTCTCTGCGTGTGACTGCATATCTGTCAGCTTGTGTAAGAAAACGTGCAATGGTCCCTGATTCTCGAAGCTTAAATTCACATCGATCTAAAATAGATGGAAAATTTAAAAATATTACAAATATTGCACTTGCAAAAATAATACTGACAAAAATAATGGAATAGGAGAGAGAAACCTGACATATATATTAAAAATCTCACATGGATGAGTGATCTGCACAGTCATTTCGACCTAACACAAATCCAAGGATCCAAGTTAAAAATACTGTGGACACTCATCTACATCTATACGTCACATATATAGACATTTGTAAATAATAAATTATTGCAATAAAGTTGTGCAGCAAAAAACTAAAATTTGAAAAAGTTAAGCCGTTTGATTGCCACGTTATTGAAAATCTAATTGACCTTTGATCCTCTTATTCAACTGATTTGACTCATACTTTGTTATGATGGAGCAAAGATCCTCGGGTATCTATTGTGGAAAACAAAATTTGAAAAAATTAAGCTGCTTCTGATAAACTTTGCAAATAGACGCGACAAACGTTGTGAAATTATGAGGTAGTTTGTTATGCTGCACCACTTAAAAACGAGAATAAGAAATGTCGAGACTATGTATATGTGTTACATAATTTTATTCCATCTGTGCTAAAATTAAATGTTTTTCTAGAAAAAAAAAGTATTGCACCTTACAATTACAATAAAAAAAATAAAAGATTCTTTTTAGGTGAACTTGTTGCATCATTCATTTTTTCTTTTTTTTTCTCTAAGTAGATAGAAAAAGAAAAAAGATGAACTGCGCAAGAAGCTGAAAAAAACAGGAAAAATATATATACATCCTTTTTTTGCAACATAAATTAAAGAAAATTACTTTAATTGCTGTATACCAGTGATAATTACTGCATTCTCACTTAATAATCTCAGCTAAAGAAAACACTGTATTGTCGAAACGTACTAGAATCTTTTTGATGTCAATACATACATTTTTTATGATATCTCCAAGAATAATATTATAATAAATTTCACATTAAATTTTTTTTTTAATTTTGATTGCTTGCTTCCTTGACCTTTTTTAAAACTTTTATATTTGTTGTACACGAGCTTGATTATTAACTTATTATGGTTAAAGAAAATTATATTTACATGTAAAAACCAGCGTATTATCACTTATTTTTCATAACATTTTTCAAAGCACAGGAAATGCCTCGCGTCTCGAAACGTTTTCTAGAAATATTTCTGCCCATCCATATCGCACGTCAGAGGCGGGTATTCGCTCACCATTTTCAACCGGAATCCCTCGGACTCGCATATGTTCTCGAAATCGGTCCAGTTGAACTTCTGCCGTTTTCTCTCGGGCACCCAGTAACCGATGACACACTTGTCGCACATTCTTCTTTCCTCGCTCGTGCTGGCCATGCCGCGCTGACACCGATCACCGACCACGTGCGGATCGGCGTTCGATCGACGGCACTCGTCCCTCGTGTTTGTACGTCCCTGCAACGAGACGGTCGGCAGCTTTCATCCTCGCGGCACCGTTCCGACGATTCTCCGCGAGGTCTGGCTCATACTTGGGCAGCGTGGCGGTGAAACGAGGTTAGGTTTTACCGCCGTTGAGACTCGCCGTATTTCCACGATTGTCCCTCGATAGCCGTCGTCAAGAAGACACCTAACCTCTTCGCCGAAGAATCCAAATCTCCGTCGTTTCGGTTGCTCGACCGTCTCCCCTGCTCGTCTCTCGTCGCACGTCGCCGACGTCGCCGATCCTATTGTTTACCTTTCGCACACTGCACTGCACATGCCGCCGGAAGTGTACCTCTTATCGGACGTGCGTGATCGCCGAGTAAACACGCGCTCCTCCGATCGGTTGACGGTTTTCGACTTTCGACTGTAGCCGGTATCATCGGTTTTACGACCGCGATATTTGAGGAATGTAGAAGTTTTAACACTTGTTACTCGAATGTTATTCTCTAGGTCGTTCAAGTACGTTGGCTTACGTGATCGTTACGAGAACGCCGCAATTTTTCCTACGGTGTTATCGTGAAAAATTTAAGTGTAAAGTGCGACAAATGCAGGGTTAATAGAGATAACACTTGATTCTATCTGCAAATACATTTTTATATATTTTACATATATATATATACTACTCAACAAAATTAAAGGATCACTTGTTCCACCCTGCAAAAATAGGCAAATTTCGAGATAGAATAACTTCATCAAAAATCATCGTATCGAGATTTTTAAAAAAGCATTTTAAAACTTGAAATCTCTACTTTCCAAACCTGTACATTAAAAAACCGTATTACTCATATTTCATAAAGTTACACAAACATAAATAAAGATGCATCAGATTTCAACATTTTTTACGAAATTTGCGACGTTCCACGGAGCCAAGTAAAAATTGTACACGAATACGGTTTACAGCTTTCAAAAGAGTGAATCTTTACCTTCAATTTAGTTTTTTATGAAGCTTTGTACGATTTTTTTCACCGAGTTATTCAACGTCGAAGCAAAAAGGGTCGTTTTTGCTTCTTGTATATTATATTTGTATATATCTTGTATATTTTTTTATATTTGATATGACTGTTTTACACTGTTCTTATTAATCCCTAACTTTAGAAATTACAACTGTATACTGAACGTTTTTTTCCCTATTTGTTTTTGTAATTTACCCTCCGTCGGAAATACGAAATTTTTACTCTTCGTCTACAATCTGAGTCTTTAAACTTCAGCGCAGATTTTTATATTGTTCCGAATTGTGTAAAACTCTGAAAAAATTCTTACAGACTTGTGAAAACTTTAGCTACAAGTTTTTAATATCGTAGAAATTTTTGATTATATTTTACTTATTTTTTAATGTGATTTATATTTGTTTATCAGAATTTTAACAATTATTAAAAATTGACTGTGTTTTTAAGGTTCAATTACCGACGAAGAATTAAACAAAATATGTCTACTTCTATACGTAACTTCAATTAAGTCTTTTTGATAATAAAAGTCACATGATGAAAGAATATTTCTTATACAACATAGAATAGCAATATTGTAGCAATATTGTAGCAATTTTAACAATATAGAAATATATATTACAAGCTATGCGACATAAAATTTTCTAACGCAAGAAAATATCGCAAGAACGTTGCAGCAATATTTAAAATGTCCTGTAGCAATCGATAGCACAGCTCGTTATCGCAACATAAATAAAAATCATTGAAAAGAATGTCATCTCTGATAAGTCGAAGTGTCACGCGTCGCGCTGAAGAATCTACGGCTCGTTCTAAATACGTTCAGAGCTTCCCAGCAGAGACTGCAAGAGAAATGAGAGTTTATAGAACATTATATAAACCTTTACACAATCAATAATAATGTTTAGTAATATTGAATCAGTAACACTGATAGTACGCATCAATATTTGTGTAACCTTACATGATCGATATTATTGATAATATTTCAGCTCTTGGTATTTGTTGGGAAATTTTTCAGGAAAGTGGAAAGCGCTGTTTCAACATAACAGACAATTATATATTGACTAATGAAATAATATTGGTAAAAAAATACTTTTAGAAATATGATCAAATGTTTTCAAATTTTTCGCAATCCTTAAATATGTCACCTTTTTTGAGTGACGATTTTGATATTCTACAAAATTATAACAAATCCTAAAAAATTCATCAAAAATGGCAACTCGAAATATCACCAATAGTTTATATTTATCTTAATCAGCTAAAATGACTAATTCAAAATAAAATAATTTCTTCTTCAAACTTCGATCCATAAAATATATTTTAATTCCAAGTGTTCTCTTTAGAAGACTCTCCTTTTTTTTACTTATAAAAACGACGTAACTCCTATGTTGCATTTGTAGAAAGTATTATGATCTCTTTAAATATCTTAAAAAACAACACAAGTACTATTTGGCAGATGGACTAAAATTAAATTAGTTTACTCTCTTGACAATTGATAGCGCAATCTTTACCTAACTTATTCATGGTAATAACTCCAAAATCACATCTTTGAGTTAAATCATTTTTTAAGTAAAGTAATGATATTATTGACAGTTTCGGATTTCTCGATTCTCGAACATCATCGCTGTAATACTGATACTTAAAAATGAAAAACCAGCAGAGAGAGAGAGAGAGAGAGGAGAGAGTGTTCTATACCAATACATCAATATTAACCAGACACGATCAATAATATTGTTAGTATTTATTGATGTTGACAGTATTATTGATTATGTAAGGTCCGTATTAACAACTTCCTCCTTGTGTCTTTTTGGTACACTCACCATCGTGGAATCGTTCAAGGATGTTAGCATACTCTTGGTGACGAGAACCGTCATACTACTATCACGATCCATCGCATTATCCTCGATCAAATCGTGTTTCCTCCTCAAGACGCGCACCTCGCCGAGGGAATACGAGCACGAGCTCGGCATGTACAGTTCTCCCTCAGAATGAGAGGTCTCAGAGGTAGTCCCGACCTGAAACCGAGAATCAAGTTAATTTACCGATACAATATCTTCTAATCAAGAATTCTTTCTTATTGCGAAATTTAAATTATTATCAAACATTGGATTTTATTGCACAATAAAATTCAATTACAACAGAATTATATTGTTTTGTACAGTTCGATTAATGCGATAATGTTTGGTCGCAGTACTATGTTAATTTATAACGTCGTTTACAGCATAAATAATTTATGACATTATCATAATAAAAAAGGATAAAGGGAAAGAATGCCAGAAATTTCATTGTATCTGTTTCTTTCATTTCTATTTCGGTTTAATGCACTGAAAGAACAAATTGGCTGAATACGACATAGAGTTTTTAATTGGTTGCAACCAATTATGCTATGCCATATTTTACCATCTAATTTGCTGCAGCAGCTAATCATTTCTTTCAGTGTATTATTACAAAAATTTCTCATTGTATATTTCGCACGTTTCTATCTCTTTTTTTGTTCTAGAATAATTAAAAACTTCTCACTTACTCTTCTCGCGTCTGCACTCAACGCACCATTAGTCGACCTACGAATCAAATATTGCAATGAAAAGATTAAATAATTCCACCAAAATATGAATCGTTCATATTTCACTAGTTTTATTACTATATATCTTCATATTTCAAATTAATTCAATCAATTTTTTTTTAATATCTAAGTCCCATTTAATTTATGTTAATTAAAAGAATTTCGTTAATACATTTTAACAAACCAAAATAGCATAACTTATATAAAAAAAGAATGAAAACTAGCAATAAATATAATTTAATGAGAATAATCCAAGTTTCCAGCTCAGGAAGATTAACAATATAACATCCTTATATTCACCTATCGTCGTGGTCCAGCAACGTACTGCTGACACTAGAATTAGAGCTAGACAAGACATCTATCTTATACTTCCGTGATATGCCTGTCAAATCAATTGGCTGCCGCTCGTTATCGCTTGTCGCAGTTTTCTGAGGCTTTGAGGTCTCATTTCCGTCTCTGCGGTTTTCAACCACTGCGAACGTCATCAATTTACAAGCTTCCTCGTTTCTCATATCTCTTGTCGAATTATCCTTTCCAGCAATATCAAAGGAAATTTGCTTGTTACAAGACGCGACTTCTCGCGAAGATGACTCGCTACTTTTTGGCAAAGTACACTCTCGTGGAGATTCGGCTGAGCAATTATTATCCGCAGAATTCTTTTGCTTAACCATCTCTTGTTGAGGATCAATTTTCGCTTCACGTAAAGATCCAGTGTTTTCCTTCGCCGACAAATGTATGAGACCAATGTCTTCTTTCGTCACATCTTCATCAATCAACTTCGATTTGGCAGGACTTACATCCAAACAAACTCGCTCGTTTTTTGTCTCCGAAACTTCTGCAAATGTGAACAATACTCTTTTGCCTGCCGGCATGGTACTGACTTGCGTTTTTCCGTTTGTAATTTCTTTTACAGCTTCTTCCGAAATATTTGAACGCGCTTCAATCTGATCGGTTTGCGTGACAATTTCATTTGCACGTTGATTTTTATCAATCTGCGTAACCTCCTTCGATTTACCGTTTTCAAGCTTTTCGATAATTATATCATCTTTATTTTTAAATACTGAGATTCCGGTAACTAAATCAACAGTTTCCATTTCGCTTCCCCCTTTCGATCTTGCAGATGCAATCTTCGTAGACAAATGCTCGGAATTCTCCTCGGGATTTTCATTGTCGTCGCTACGGATATCGGAGATCTGTTTTAACGACTCTGCTTCCGAACACGAGTTTCCATTGCTGTTATTCTTCTTGTTATTTTTGCTGTTATTCTTCGAATTTTTAGCAGTCTCGAAATGAGCTGCGGAATGAACACTTTCTCTCGATTCCGGAATTGCGGGAGAGAGATATTTATCAGGATTTTTGGAATCGTTAAATTTCCCAGTAACTTGTCCAATATCATTCGTATTATTTTCTGTTCGCAAAATTATCTCCTCATTTGTATTCGACATAGCGTTCGTCCAAATCAAGGAACCAGTGACGTTCCGAGGAAATGTCTCCTCCTTTTTCGGATTATTGACATCTTTGTCCGTTTGATTTTCAAAATCAATCGAAAGAGTCCTCATAACATCCGCGTTTTCTGTCTGACCCGTGTCCTTGCTATTCGCAAAATGTTGCATAGACTCGCAACGAGCCGTAGAGCGAACGCTTTCTCTCGTTTCACGACATTCAGATAAGTCGGAGGAGTGCTCGCCGAGACCTTTAAGTTCATAGGAATTTTTGGTAAAATTTCGCTCGACTTCACTGTCAACTTTTACTGGCGTCTGTTGCACGCTTTGTTCTCGAGACCCGTCGATTGCATTTGGCGGAGCGTTGCTACAAGCCAAGGAATCGGAAACGTTTTGAAAGAATAATTTCCTGTCGTTCGCGTTTCCTTGATCGGACTGACTTTTCACGTTAATCAGGATATTTCTCAGAATGTCCAAGGTTTCCGACTGACGCGTGTCGCGGATCGATTCAGCCTCGCGCAAATGATCTAGAAGCTTCTGAACCGCTGCAGGTGTTACCGCTGACTCCTTCAAGGCGCTCGCAATCTTTCCTTCGATGCTCCGTTTTTCATCCTGCAGGATGTAGGCAAGAAACCGATCTATCGCTTGGGACGTGTCTTTCCGGAAAAACCGCGCGAAAATTCTGTCATCGGTGTATTCCTTTCCAGAACGACGGATCTTGTGCTCCGAGAATTTCCTCGCAGACGTGACTTTGTGACGATCATCCCGGGCGACTTCCTTCTTCTGATGACGACACGGAGCCTCCGTGTGTGTGCTGGATAACGTTGGTACCAGGTTGGAAAATGTCGTGGCATCCGATCTGTCCATCGACGATTCCGATAAGTACGCTTTGGTCGCCGACCGTTGAGTTCTATCGCTGTCGCGAGATGTCCTGGGGCTGTCATTCGCATCTGATGCAGGAAACACGCTAGATTCGACGGAGTTCTTCGAGTAATTACTGCGAGAACCGTCTTCCTTCGTGAAAGTCGACGATTTCGTCCCCGCCGCATTTGCTGCCTGCAGATCGTCGGTTCGATGTACTTTTGAGACGGTCAGATCCTCGTTTCTTAATTCAGTCTCCAAAAATGACGATCGAGCCGCCTTGTTCGACGCCTCGTTCAATAATGGATACTCGCCATCTTTATCGTTTAGCGAGTTCCGACAAAATTTCACCGCGTCTTGAGACACTAGCTCGTCTTCATCCAGCTTGTATATCGCGAATTTGGAGTCTGATAATAATTCCTTAAGATTTCTGGTCACTCGAGTGACATGTTCGATTTTCCTGTCGTTGGAATGCAGGATTGAATCCAAGTCATCAAGACACGGTCGATACAAATCGATATCATCCAAATTGTCCTCCGCAAAAATTGTTTCTCGGAAAACGTCCGTATAGCCTGAAGCGAAAGATGGACGTTGTATGTCTTCACTAGTGACGCACAGCCCATCTTGTCCGTTATGACTATTGAATGTGTGCGAAAAGTGTCTATCAATCGTCCGATGATGTCTCGAACTTTCTGCCTGTCGATAACGCGAAGCGATATTTTCGCGCTGTCGAGAAAAACTCGCTGTCCTTGAGATGTCGTCGCCAGGCGACGGCTTTGATCGATCGCTTCGGTTTTCCTCCACCTGGATCTTATCTACAATGTTTTCGACGTTTCGCTGATGGTCAGCACTTCTCTTACAGAATATTCCGTCATCCTCCGCGTAACGAATTTGCGTATCACCGCCGGCGGAGGATAAAAAAAGAATTCCCTCGTGGTTCTCGTTTCTCGCTTTGTGCAATTTTTCATTTCTATCAATCTGTGGAGTTTCAACCACTGCGAACTTAATCGCTCCTTGACTCGTCGTGTTTCTTAAACGTTCAGGTGTCCTTTCGACATCTTGCGGGTCGGGATCCTTTTTCTCTTGTGTATAATTTCGGATTTTCGGGGATTGAATTCGTTCGACATCTTGTCCAGCATCAGAATTCTTGGCATCTTCAAACTCCTTTTCCAACTTGCTTACAAGAGTTACTGGTTTTGTTTCGGTCGCAGCTTCGATAATCGTCTTCTCAATCGGTTTCCCTCGTTGTAACGTGTCCAATCTCACACGCCGTGTTCTCGGCGTCCCTGATACTTCCGGGTCGATCATTCTATTATCCGCATTCTGCACAGTTAAAAAATTTGTGTTAAATTTAACACATTTCACATGTCTCAAACGGTCCACTCAAACTTTACTGTTAATTTAACACAAGTAGGATTGGGCGTGTATTTTCAAATATTTTCATTTTAAATACATATAATTGTAATATAATTGTATTTTATATATGTTATTTTAAATCGAAAAATTGAAAGTATTTTTATTTTGTAATTCAAATAATAAAATTGATTGCCAATTTTAGTACAGGGTGGGCCATCTATTGGTACGTTTTTACAGAGTGGGCCATCTATTGGTACGTTTTTAAAAATTCATGTGGCTCCCTCTAAAAAAAATTAATAAAAAATATCAATGTATGCTCATTTGATCGCATTTTTAAAAACGTACCAATAGATGGCCCACCCTGTATTTGAAATACAAAATATTTTTAATCGTTTGATTTAAAATATTGAAATACAATTATATTAAAATACTATGTTTAAGATAAAAGTATTTGATTTTTCAAGACTGGTCAAAAGTATTTGACTGAATATAAGATGAATATGTTAGAAAGTATCACAGTTTATAAGCAATTAAATATTTCTTTACTAAAATTAATATTCTGATATGTTAAATTAACATGTTTCAATAAATTTATGTTAAAAAAATTCAACAAAGAGTTTAACAAGGATTTGAGTAGACCATTTCTAATACAAATGCAAAATGTTTATTACTGTTTGAATAACATCATGGCATAGGATATAAGTAGCCGTATTCGCGCGGCTTTGCGCCGGATACGGCTCTGGCGAGATGTGCACGTCCTCCAGATCCTGTTTGACCAACTCCCGGTCAACAATGTGCACCGATGGTCCTATTTGGATTTCACACTCGTTTCCTCGTGCTGACAACATTCGCCGACGATCGCGAGCATGATCGTCGGGGGCTGTCGTCTCAACGTTCACGTTATTGATCGAGTCCTTCGACAGCACTCGGGCAGGCGATGCACGTCCATGAGACCGATTGTCGCTTCCGTATCCAAGAGATGACCAGTCGGCACGTCGTCGTCGCGACATCCGAAATTTTGGCGCCGACAAATCAACCCTGCGAACGGTGACACGAGGAAAATCACGTTTCTGCGAACGTGCGCTTGTCTTGCCGTTCACCTCCGATAACTTTGAAGAACATGCATCCTGAAACTTGGAGGCCACTAGCTCGCGAACGTACAGCCGCTCTTCCATCTCGTCGTCCAACGGCGGCTCGTCCGAATACCTAAATGCACATAATATAAATGATATGAATGTTCTGTAATAAATTACATAAACACTAAATGACATAAATTATTAATTAAAATAAAAAATTAATTTTTAAATATTGTAAGTCATAATGGTTTTAATTCCTTCTGTAATATATTAATCGATCAGCAAATTGAAACGAAATACGATTTGAACATTGTGGACAATATACGTGTATGTATGTATACGAAAAGAATGATTTTAATGAAGTATCTAAAAATTTTAATAGGTAAGTACAAATCAGAAAATGATTTTATTGGACTATCAAAATAATTATGAAGGAAACTCGAGCATAATGAGCAAAAAGTTTTAAGCATTCTAGAAATTAGTTTGAGTCCTTCATAATTATTTTGATAGTCCAGTCAAATTATTTTCACCTGTACTTGTCTAAATTTTTAGATACTTGAGAAAATCATTCTTTCGTATATATATAATTCAAATTAAAATTAACAAGTAACTTTTAAAATCGATGTTTTCAGATAATGGCGATATAAATATGTATAACAAATTGTATGGTAAGAAAAATCGCAATTACAAAAGAAGAGACTCGATTGTAACTTCTAAATAAAATGAGATGGAATGTTCTATAAAAATTAGATTTTCCTTTCTACTCACGTATTTCTATGCTGTCGTGCGGAATCGAAACTCGACGTTGCGCAGACTTCCATGAGTTGTATCTTTGCATTGTTAACAATCTTCTCGGCATTTTCAAGAGCGGTGGATGTTTCGGGACTCAAGACGGAATTGGGAGGCTGCACTTCTACCGATCGGTGCGTATTAAGCTGTGATAGAAAATTTTGTCGTAAAACGCATATAGAATAACTAAACGTTGGATAAATAAAACTGTGAATGTTCATTACAATTTTTTCTTTAATAACGCGACTCGCGCGTTTACAAGACCCTCTGCTACTTCCACAAGTTGTATTCGTGACTATCGATTTTTTAGATACGACAGTTACAGGATGTCGATTCGCATTGTGTATTCTGATATCATTATCCTTCCTGCGCGCTACATTCTCCTCGTGTTTGCAATAACACGTGCGAACGGAAGTCATCTCCCCTGGAGACGTCGTAGAACAGACTCCGTCGTTGCACGTTTCTGGGGAACTCGAATTTTCCCTGTAATAAGAAAGAAATATTCAGCTGGAATAACACTTTTCTCTACGTCATCATCATCATCATATTATTATTATTATTATTATTATTGCTAATATTTACACGAATAAAATGTGCATCGTAGAAGAATGATAAAAGATAAAAAGCAATTATCAACGCAACGTCTTCAGAAAAATGTAGATACGTGTGATAATTACTAGATACATGTAGTATTAATTATCGTATTAAATGCAGCAAACTGAAGATAATAAGCTTGATAACTTTTTCAGAAAATTTAATGTTTACGCGACTAAACTTTGTATCGTAGAAGAATAATAAAGTAAAGAACAATTGTCAATGTCTACAGGAAAATGTGGACACGTGTGATAATTACTAGATATCTATCGTATTAATTATTTAAATGTGGCAAAGCGAAGATGAGCTTGATAACTTTTGCAGAAAGTTTAATATAAATATTTACGCGTTTAAAATTTGTATCGTAGGAGAGTGATAAAATAAAAAACAATTGTCAACGTCTTCAGGAAAATATCGACACGTGTGATACTTACTAGATATCTATCGTATTAATTATTTAAATGTAACAAACTGAAGCAAAGCTTGATAACTTTTGCAGTTACTAAGAAAGTTTCCGTAAGAGATGTAAATAATTGGAGTTATCAACCCAGTTACGACTACGTGTCGCGTTAGCGAGAGTGTGAAAAAATAATGCAGCTGTTCTTTCTCATGCGACAATAATGTGTCGCATGTCGTACAATGAAACATTAACAACTAAATATCCGCATGTATAGCGACTTAACATTGTCCACCAGTGTACGCTTTAAAATATGCATCAATTGGTAAGCAGCGATGAGCTCGATGAGCGTCCTTGAATTTCGCACGTATGTGGAGTTTAATCCCAATTATAATAGATAAACAATGATGAATAGATAAGCATGATTTAAAAAAAAAATCGTGAATTACACACTGCGCATACAACTACGGATGATTACTCTTAACACGACACAAAAATGAAACATTAACTTTTTAAAAAAATATATATATATGTGTGTGTATATATGACACTCCTATACTCAATTATTATTATAATATAAATAATATTAATCCTCCGCTCACAACATAGAATTTTAATTCTTCCGTCAGCAATAAGAGTCTTCGGGAAACAATAATTTTTTTATTGATCCAAATTATATAAAAATCTAAAAAAAATTCTGATATACTTATCAAAGCTTTAACAACGAGTTTTTACTATCATAGAAGTCGGATTGTATATTTTTATTTTTAATAGATAAATATTTAAAACTCGATATTAAAGCTTTGACAAGTATAGGATTTTTTTTTGTGTTTATATAATCGAGAACATTAAAAAGTTATTAATTATCTGATATATATTTCTATATCTAAGACTTCATTTCTATCTATATATACAGTGAATGCAAAAAGTATTCGTACAGAGAAAAGATTTTTTAAAAAAAACTTTATTTTTAAAAAGTAAATATTATCCAGCGAGGAATGAGTCATCGAATTGATGTCGAATCGATATCGATACGATGATTTCAACACTAATTCGACGTCGATTCGACGTTTAATTGACGATCATTTTTTGCTGGGTAATTAACAATTTATTCATAAAAAAAACAATAGACTGTATGTTTCTTAAAATTATATATACCAAAAAGATGTGTATTAATTATAGAAAATATATCATCTGAAAAATAAGCGAAAATTAAAAATGCGGTTTGAATCCTCAAAAAGTATTCGTACAGTTGAGAAATTTAGCTTCTAAAATCAGGAATACATGCAAAGCTCGTTTGCTTACGTTAGAACAGAATATATTCATTGTATAAAATTGCTAATTAATGTTTATTTTTTACAAATAAGACGTTTTTTATAAAAAAAATTTCTTGTACGAATACTTTTTGCTCTCACTGTAGTCGCAAAATTATAGGGAGATAATTTTATTCAAATAAATATAAAGGCACAAGATAACACGAGTTAAAGTACAAGCTAAACACGAAAATAACTGTTTCCTTAACGATCGGTGTCAATTGAAAACGTTGTAGCTCGGCTAGGGAAAACGAGAGAACGAAAGAACGTAGGCGTTACGTTCGAGCCATAAAGGCGGGTTCAAGGACCGACGATAATAAAGCTCAGAATCTCCCTCTTCCCCCTCCCCCCCCCCCCCCCCTCTCTCTCTCTCTCTCTCACTCCGACTCTCTTTCGTTCTCTCTTTGATGCGGGGGTGGTCGCCCTCCCGTTCGTTCCAGCTCTTTCCCAACTACAATTGGAAATCAAGCAGTTCCCGCGCTATGTTCAGCTACGTCGTCGAACCTTCCGCTATCCCGGCCGGGTGCAATCGTCGTTTCTATAGACAACAGTATCGATCCTTAAAGGGGAGCTTCCAAATTTGCGTGTTGAAGTCAACCGCAAATACTTTCGTCGTCGCTACCGGCTGTTGGATTACTCGGAACTGCTCGGAACTCACCTCGCCCGATGCCGATTGTTGTCCCTCACACTTAAAAATTATTCCGACATTGTAAATAGCAAATTTCGCGAAGAATCCATAAAAAGGAAAATAAAAAAAGGGAACGCGCGATACTCGACGCAAGGATAATATCCCGGCCGACCCTGCTCGCTCGTAGCGTTTGACCTGTGAATAACACGCCGGCGCTTTTTGCTGCGCGACTAACTCTCGCGTGAAACACGCGCGTTACACACGGATGACCGTTCCTCGCGTCTCATCGCCACTCTCGACTCTATGCGTCATCGCGCGAAATGCGCCCTCCGGACTTCCCTCGGGGCGTCCACGCGTCCACGGGGAAAATCGCGCTGGCATTTTTTCAAAGGAAATGTCACGCGGGGCGTGCGCCACAACAAAGCAAGATGCGTCTCGGCTGCCGCTCGGCGAGGACACTAATTTAGCAAAAGGCCGATGGATGCGGTCGGACGTCGGATGACGTCAACGATCCTCTTTCCGATATACACGCGTTAGACTCCCGAGAAGCCCTCGGCCGCTTTAACCGCGCTTCCCAGCGCGCGTGATCGATAACAGTACGTCAAAGGTACGTAATGTACGACGTCCTTTAAAGACGATGGACCGACGTTCGACCGCACCGTGTCACAACCGAACATTCGCGCCTTTTCGCGTTCCACGAACGGTCACCGACCGTGAGGCGAGACATTTATTCGTTCAGAAATGCGATTTCGATTGAAATCCGGTCATCAAAGTCCCGGAGAATAATTTTGAAATTATGAATTATCCATTTATCAATTAAATAAGTTATATTTATAAATTTTTAATTCGTTGTGTTTTTTTTGTTCGTTCTCTCGAGAATTTCAATTTAATTCAAAATTCATTCACTTCAACTTTTCTATTTTTAAAAGCTTATATGATTGTTTTATTTTACATTTTATTTCCTTACGGATTTATCTTTCGATCTTGCGAGCGACGCATTCACAAAGAATTTTCTATGTCTGTGACCATATAGAAATGGAAAATTCTTTGCTTGCAAGATCCGTAAGAAAACAAAATATAAAATAAAACAGATATATATTTTAAAAATCAGAAGTTGAAATGATTGAATCCAATTAAATTGAGATTATTTCAATTTAATTGAGATTAAATACAAATAATGCCTATAAGAGCCAATTACTAGGTAAACGTGTGTGTGTATAAATTTTTATTAAACAAGCATTGAGAAACAAAATGCTAAATCGAATTCATAATAAGAATAATAATTTTATTGAGCGCGTATATAATTTTAACAAAACAAAGAGGAGATTAAACGGAGATTCAAAGATTCTCGAGAGAGCGAACTAAAATCAAAACTTAATATTTATAAATATAATTTATTTAATCCACAGATGTGTGTGTGTATATTTCATCATTTTGAAATTGTTTTCTAAAATATTTGCGATCGTATAAGAAATTCGAGTCAACTGCCACGACCTCTAAATTCTAATACGTGGTCTGAAAACATTTACTGCACACATTTCGAAGCACGTATCTAATCTTCAAAGTCATGGCGATTAACATGCACGCGGAACGCAGCTTGTTTGCAGGGTGGGGTGGCGAGAGGCTTCCGATATCTCGTAATTTTATCTGGCTCACGATCACAAAGGCGTGATCGTCGCCAACTCGCGTTAGTCACCGCGACTGTAATTTACGCGATGCGCTATCGCGCGCGGCTTTCGTCACCCTGTTACAGCGAGTTATCGTATAATAACGGTCTTCATGCACACGGTTATGGTCGGGAATGTTGACCCTTAAAGGCGAAAGATAGCTCGGATACGAGAAGAACCGACCGCGTGCGTCTAGGAGAAATACCGGTCCTCCATTTTGCGAATTTCGCGTGAAAAAGAGAAACAAAGAGAGAGAGAGAGAAGCTTTTTTTTCTTTTTATAAATTAGACTGATGAGCATAATTTTTTCACAGACATCGCGTGTTTCTTTTTTTTTAATACCGCATCTAAAATATATTCGAAATCTTTCCGTCACCATTATCTTTCGCATCATCATTGCGATTTTTCGAGTACGAAGTTTTTCGGAAATATCCATTTCCTTCCTTTTCATTTTTAATCAATGTCTGCAGAGAGAAAATTACATTTCCGGTTCCATTGGATTAATCCAATTTCGCACAGACGATTCAGGAGCCACGTTTCATGTAATTATAGTTCTATCTGAGAAGAATCGATTTTATATGGCCGCGCGGTCCATTCGTCGCATATATCACGGGCGGGTTGAATAATTTACTCCTCATCCGCTTTAAGCGCGCGGAGTCATCGCGCAATGCTATATACAACAGCGCGGGGAGATGGTGCCTTCCGAGTCGTCTGGAACGTGCACAGATCAATATTCCGCCACGTTACGTTCCTCGTTCCGCTCTCCTTCCTTCATCCCACCCAGCTGAATATTGGCATTGATTTTCATGGTTCGGGAGGACTCGTCGCCCTCCCCTCGACTACGGACCCCGGGCAGAACGTTCGGATTTAAGGTCGCTGTATACATTTTCCGGCGTATATGTATCTATACAGGGTGTACCGTAAAGACCATAACAACGTTTAAGGATAAATTCTTGAGATCATTTTCAAACAAAAACCCTAATACCAAAATATCGAAGTTGTATATACATGTATATAACTGTTATAATAGTTGGATATTATAATAGTTACTTAATTAAATTTATATATATAGTTTTTAAATTAAAAGCTTTCAAAGTTAGCGAATCGTATCATCTTACGCACTCAGATATGGGCAAATGCCAACCACACTTAAACGCGTAAACTTTAGGCGATTCGTTAATTATTTTAAATGCTGACACTGAGGAAAACCCATTTAGTTGAATCAATTAATTTCTTGTTTGGATATTGGCAAACAAATCCTTGGTTGATACAATAAAATAATTTAGTTGAAGCCAAACATTTGGTTATTGTAAACAACTTTATCAGATGTCAATGTCTATCAGAAACAAGTGAAATGTTATAATAACTAAATACTTTGCTTTAACTAAATTATTTTATTGCATCAATTAATTTCTTGTTTGGATATGGGTAAACAAATCCTTGATTGATTCAACTAAATGGGTTTTTCAGTGTATAATTCAAGAATCATTATATTCGACATTTTCGTTCAGAATGATCTCAGGAATCTATCCTTAAACGTTACGATTTTTATGGACACCCTGTATATGGCATATGTATATATTAAACAGATTCTCACATACTCTCAGAAATAAAAGTACAATTGCTGAGATCTATATGTAATACCCGTTTCTATCAGTGTCTCGATTTAATTAACTCTTTATTTTTTCTATATTGAAAGAAAATGTACTAAATTGTAATAAATTGTTTAAATAGTTCTAATATAATATTTATTTGCGTTAAATAAATATCTGCTGAATAAAAAATATAATAGCTAAATCAAATGGTTCTTGTACTATATATATATATATTTGCATTTAATAAACATTCGACTGGCACTATTCAAACAAATATTTACTAAAATTTAATACATTTTTCTCTCAGTGTAGTTCTAAGAATTGAAAAAAAAAAAGGTAAAGAGTAAATTAAAATGATTAAAATTTACCTACATTGGTATAAATGAGCATAAGAGATATCTAAAATTTCGTCTCGTTCACCCAAATCGATCGCTTTCACAGTGACCTTTAAATTTAGATCGCAAATATTGGCTACGAGGGGCACGCTACCGTTTTAATCTTAGAAAATGAAAGGATGAAGCTGCGACGAGAGTAACAGAAACGTGACGAAAATTGACATGTCACGGTTAATTTTCGCGTTTGTCATATTCGACGACGTAGTAAAAGCGTAAGAAATAAAGGAGGACATAACAAATGTAGACATTATGTTTCTGTAAACTTTCGCTGTCAGATTTCATTTCGCGATATTATCAACAAACAATTTTCGCAAAACATTGACGGATCCACACATAGGGGGGAATCCCTCTTAGGCTTTTTTTAAAAATATTTATAGCAAAATGTTAGGTATATTTTTTATATTTTTAAAATATTTAATCACAATTTTGATGTTCTCAAAATATTTTTTAATTAAAAAAAAACTCCTAAATATAAAAAATCTAGAGTCTATTATATGCGTTTGTTATAATATAATTTTAAATAAAACGTTTTATGAATTATACATTAAAAAAAATAAATATATATAAAGACTCTTGTTATCAAATAAAAATAAAAATCTAAGTAAAGGGCATATAAGAGTCAATAATTAATAAAACTTAAATATAAAATAAACACATATAATATAATTTCATGACATCATTCCTTCAAATGTCTTGGTGGTATAATAATAAAATGTCTCAATTATCTAACAATAATTACATGTTTCAATTTAATTTAAAGAAAAAACCGAGCTTAGTATCATCTAATACTGATAATTCATCGGAACGAACAGCATGGTTTACGGTACCATTCATACCATCACGGAAAAATTTAATAGATTCAACAACAAGGACATAAAAGTATCGTTTTATGGTTCTATTTGGATGCTCAAAAAGTATTCGTACAATTGAGAAATTTAGCTTCTAGAATCAAAAATACATGTGAAGCTCATTTGTTTATGTTAGAACAGAATATTTCATTAAAAATATATTTTAAATAAATTTATTTGAAGTAAGACCGAGCCCTGGTTAAATGCATTTAAGACAAATCAAACACAATCTAGCTGTAGTTTGATGATGGAAGTTTATTGCGGAGGAGGTGGTTACGGGAGTAAAAAAACGCATTTATTCACATCAACACATATATTTTGTTTTTACTTGTTGCATACATACGATAAACAGTACAATGTTACGCGAGATCTCTCTCATTTTTTTCCGGTACAAGGATTCGTTATGGATTTAATATGTTAAAAGGAGAGCTTGCGGGCCGCGCGCGCAAGAAAACAGATATCCTGCGTAAGGAAGATCGCGAGCTATCACCGCTGAATCCCGGCCAGTTGTCTCCGAAGAAGAGTTATTCTCTCGATCGGAACTCAACGGCGAGTGCCGCGTTATAGTTGTGAGAAGTATTACTATTGAGCGCTTCCCTTGATGTCTAGTTCGTCGCCGTCGGTGGCTTTTGTGCGACGCTAAAACGCGTCTAAACTTGTAACGTAAGCTCGTATTGTCAGAGAGATCAACGTAATCCGCGAGGAAAATTGAGCCAGTCTTGAGAAAAAGAGTGGCTCAATATTCAAACTTTAAGAATGAAATTTCACTCTTCAGAGATTTATTCTAAAAATTTTAAAGAGTATATGTATCTGTTGTCAATATACTTTATATCTAACTGTTGACATTAAAATCGACATAAAAAGAAATAAAATATATTTAACAATCCACGATATATTAATTGCTTTACTCAATTAATTTTCGCCAATAGAAGTGACAGGCATTCGTATCACTTTCGATCCTATACTTATTTTTTACCTGTCAGCTTTAATTGCGATCGCGACGAATGTAATCATAACATCTCGATGTATCATTATACTAGTAACTTTATGATACATGATACGACGTAAAAAACGTTACAAGTTTAAACGCGCTTTAAACGGAGACGTAGCTTCGAAATATCGTCCGTCGTCGCTAAAACGAGGGAGCATGCCGTCGACAAGGAGCCGAAGGATATCCCGAGTCTCGGCAGAATCCATCCGCAGCACAATACAAGTGTGTATTCTCTCTTTTCTTTTAATCTCTATTTTTCTCTATTTTTCCAAACGCTTCATTCTCCTGCGACAACTTCCGACAACCGCTCCCCTTTCGCTTATGTATGTATATGTATGTGTGTGTGTGTGTGTGTG
>NW_017295730.1:55138-77096 GCF_001594075.2 Trachymyrmex cornetzi | reverse complement strand
TGTGTGTGTGTGTGTGTGTGTGTGTGTGTGTGTGTGTGTGTGTGTGTGTGTGTGTGTGTGTACGTGTATGTGTGTGCCGATCTGTTTTGTACAAATATATACAAAAGGAGCCGCCCGCGCGCGCGCGCCCAAGAAAAAAGAGTCACCCCTTTCCGCGAGAGGATCGCTCGATTGTCACGCGGAAGAGGATCCCCCCTCAGGCGCGTCCAGCGAGTGCCTCTGCCTGCCTTTTTTCCCCTTCACTCTTTTTTTTTTATCGTTTAGACATAGCGAGTATGTGGTTCCTATTTTGACGGGCGTGCCTTTTTCATCGGTGAAAATGAAAAACCAAAAGGCCCTCGACTTAAGGTCTAGCGCATAAACTAAAGGCGAAAGTGGACGTTGTACAGTCGGACATATTATCATATTACATAATCCGCTTCGCGGAGTGACTGGATGGCGCGATGTGCTCACGTGTTTCACGTGATTTCTCTACTTTTTTTTTTCTCTTGTTATTTTTCCCCCCGAAGACCGGACGAGCGCGATTGTAAGAAGCGCGAGTAAAACGCAACGTCGTGTGTCATCGCGAGCGAGAAACCGAAAACAAGTAAGGATAGACGTCGTGTGTCTCTACGCATCAAAAAGGCGTCTTTCGGAGAGATAATGACATATCTCGTTCGAAAACAAAAAAGGAAAGCAGAAACGAAAGAAAAAGAGAGAGACAGAGAGAAAGAGAGACAGAGGATAATAATAATTTAATAAGACAAAAACGCAAAAACGAATATAGATTTTTGTACACTTAAAAAACATTAAAAATTCTTTTAGTTATACGCTTTATTAATAATGTAGGTATGTACACATATACACAATGTACAGAAAACCCGTGCGCTGGGTCCGAATATGTGTCCGCCGTATGTTTATTTAATTATTATATAATACAACGAGTGAAGAGTATAAGTAGAAAGAGTATACAAACGAAAGAATAGAAAAAGGGGCGGCGATAGCCGCGGAGACAGTACTTGTCTCTCGCGTTAGTCATTAATAAAGAGACACGGCTGGTCTCGCGCTATCTCTACACTTCCTCTTAGCGCCGAGACACGACCGTGTCTCCCGATTAAATCCACGACTCCAATCATCCGATGGAGACGTGCGCGAAAAAAAAAATAAAAGTACAATGCGGTCGCGTGCGTTTCGCAATACCAAGTCAAGTTTCCGTTTCGAAGTGTGCGTGAAATGTGTTCTTGTACATTGTATATAGTATATACTTGCCTGTGTGTATGTTCCTGTATACATGTGTGTGTGTGTGTGTGTGCGTGTGTGTCTGTCTGCGCGTGTATGTGTAAAATAACGCGGACAATTATGCTCGCGATACAAGAGACAATGGAGAAAGGCATATCGAGCCTAAGTACAAACCCAACCGGGCAACAAATTATCAGCATCATCACTGTCGTCGCGATCCCAACGTCGCGCACTGCTCCTCTAAATTTTCGCTCCGCGAAAAATGCGCTGCTTTCCGTCGTGTCAATTCAACCGATCTCTACGAAATCCATATGTACATGTGTGCAGCAGAACAATCGACCGCCAATATGCAAGTTGCCAAAGACTTCTTCTCAAAACCGGTCGCAAAAGATAAAATACCGTACGATACCGATCACATTACTAAAACGCGTCATCAACCGTCGGCTTCGAATAAAATCAAATCGTCCACTTTCCCTCCCCCCAATCTTACCCACCCTTTCTTTCGTTTTCCCTCCCTTCCCATAGTATTCCCCTTATCATTGACGTCAACATCAACTTCGTGAGAATCCGTATCGCACCAGACAACGTCTTTGGCTCGAATCATTCGTTGGCTCTCCCGCGTGTCGCCAACGAGTCTTTATCACCGTTACCAAAAGCGTTCGGTGAAACCCTTCACGGTTCCAACCATCTAACAGCTCCTCTGTACAAAGAGGAACAGAAAATTTGAGCCCTGATTCGACATTGAAAGAGGGTCTTTAAGATTCTCTTTCTTTCTTAACTTTGAGCCCGGTGCCCGCGTTATCCTCGCCTAGGATGGTAGCTATTTCACCCTGCATGAAGGCCCACGGTACCTGGCTGTTCGCCAGCGGGCATTTTTCGCCGCTCGGACAATAAACCTGAAACAAAAAACAAGAACGGATACCGTTGAGGATTGTTTGTGGAATATCTGGAGAAAGGCACCAAAATGCAATATTATAAATACTCACCTCTGAGCCGGCACCTTGTCTCTTTATGCTATCTCGACTGCATGGGAAGCAGAACTTGTGATGTGGCACGCTGGGGCACTGCACAAAGTGCGTATCTTCCAGACGTTCCTGGCACAGAGTACACTTGAGGGTCGGCGCCGTGACCGGTTCAGAGCCGGCAGTCGGTTGAGCAACTGCACCCTCCGAGGATGTCGTCACGGTCGTGGATGACACCTGCCTTGAACTACTGGATCGTCTGCCCGACGAACCTGCAAATACAATTTTTTCGCAATCGTCATTTGCAATCCCTCGTGCAATTTTACAAAAAGCTTGATTTTAACATTAAAAAGATTATTTTTATATATCATATGATTCGTCAAGAAATCTGATAAGATACAGACATAATCCGTATAAACAACGCGTTTGACTATATCAAGATAACAGATAAAATATGTGAAGAAGAGATATAGAGATAAATATAAAAATATAATACTACTAAAATCACCTGAACTGTTCGGACTGTGCTGGGAGCCTCTAGAAGCACTGCGTTGCTGAGCGTTCGCGGCTGTAGTCGGTGGACTTCTGCTGGTAGGACTGGGATTGTTCGGCGGCTGTGGAACCGGCTCAGGCGATGTTAGATTGTCAGCGACTGACATTAAAGCGGCCATTGGCGACGGACCATTCGCTGTGCCCTGAAAGAGGAAGTGTCACCGTCATTTGGCATTCTAGAATTACAAGCTTATAATGGATTCGCGTAGGAGTTCAGCAGGCCAGAAGGCGCGCAGAAACGTTGATTGCGCGCAGATAAATATGGATCGTCGCCCATGAATGGGGCTGGCCGGCTGAAGCTGTTAGATAATTAATACGTATTTCGTGCGTACCTGATGATGATTCGATTGTGAATTATCGTTGGCGCCTTCCTGACTCGGCGGTGGCGGTGGTGGAGGACTTGTTCTTGGACGAAGAGGTGATCCTCCACCATTGGCCGCGACATTGGCAGGTGCCAACGGTATGGATGGCCCAACGTATGCTCCTGAAAATGAATATATTATATACCGTCAAATGCATGCTGTTTACACATATCTGCAACAAATAAGTATCCTAAATATCGAGCTCTGAGAACTTTTCGAAGCGACTATTTAGAAAACGTGCATTCATACAACATTCAAGAGTTGACCCAAAAAAGACGCAATAATTATGAAATACAATAAGTAAATTATACAGTATTATGCAATTTTGTTTTTTGCTTTCTACCTTCTACTTATTTACTTTGCTTTTCTTCCTTCCTTTTTTTTTTGCAAACATGTATATCATTTTTTTTCTTTCAAAATGCGATCATATCATTCAGGCATCTTTTTCAGAATTGTCTTTAATGTGCAAAATAGAGACAGAATAAAACAAAAATAGAATGAAATGAGCGAACAGTGAAGCAATGTAATCGAATTAAAGCACACGTTATTCCAGTTAATCAACACGATTTCGTTAAGTTTAGTTAAACCGAGATTAAAATTAAACTATACAGTGAGAGCAAAAGGTATTCGTATAAGGAAATTTGTTATAAAAAGTCTTATTTGTAGAAAATAAACATTAATTAGCAATTTTATACAATGAATACATTCTGTTCTAACATAAACAAACGAGCTTCACATGTATGCCTGATTTTAGAAGCTAAATTTCTCGTCTGTACGAATATTTTTTGAGCATTCAAACCGAGGGGTAAACCGCTGACCAAAATCCTGTATACCAATGCCTAGTAATGCCCAGTAATGCCCAGTAATGCCCTCAGCGGTTTACCCCTCGATTCAAACAATACAATTTTTAATTTTCGCTTATTTTTCAAATGATTTTGTATAATTAATACACATCTTTTTGGTATATATAATTTTAAGAAACATACAGTCTATTTTATTCTTTATGAATAAATTGTTAATTATCCAACAAGAAATGATCATGAATTAAACGTCGAATTGACGTCAAATTGATGTTGAGATCATCGTATTTATATCGTTTCGACGTCAATTCAATGACTCACTTCTTGTTGAATAATATTTACTTTTTAAAAATAAAGTTTTTTTAAAAAATATTTTCTCTGTACGAATACTTTTTGCACTCACTGTATTGATAAAAACGAGCCTTAATATTGTTAATAAAATTTCTAACTATACAATTCGTTGTCCTCCCCCAATCTTCAATCTTTCTCTTCAATTAAAAAATTAAAGAGTAGTTAATCTACGTTAATAAAATAATACAAGTATTTCTATAGTATTTAATATTGAAATTTCGCATTCGGATCGTTTATCGTCGGACGCATTTCGGGCGTTGATCATCTCGATTTGTTCAATATAGAGGAAGGCGTGGAGTGTTCCGCGCTACGTCCGTCTAATGAATACGAGAACAGAGTCTATAGTTTGCTCTTCCCCTCCCGAACATCTCAGGTCTAAGCTCGCTCCTCGTTGCACGTACACGAACGTGAGTGAGTGCGCGCGCGCTTTGGCCGGTCATCAAACAGGCCAGTCGACGGACCGTATCTGCTGTCGCTCTTGCCGCATGATTGATCACGACTGACGTTGCCGCACGGAAACTGACTGACGTAACGTACGTGCTTAACGTTCACGAAACGAGATGCTTTCGCGCAAACAACCGGCGGATCACGTTCGTTTAATTCCGAGCGTTCCGAGTCGGTGAACGTCGGACTTGAGAATCAATCCTTCTCCATTTAGCACCGCTAATCCATTATTGATACGTTAACTCGCGCGAGTTGCGCCACTAATATGAAATGTGGAAAATAAATAAAGAATTGCTCGTGGCAATCTGATAAGAAAGTCGCTGGAGTTTGTAGTTTGTAATATTACGAAGTAATATGCTTGTGACGTAATATTATGTGCCTAAAAAGATTACCAGAATCCTCGGATTATATAAAGTATATATGAAGAGATAAAAATAATTAAAGTCAAAATTATATAAGGCATTTTTTGTAATTATAAAGTTAAAATTATAGTTAATTCAATTTTATATTAATTTAATTGCGTTTAATTTAGTTTTATATTACTATAAAACTGAATTTAATATCAAACTAAATTCACTATAATCTCAATTAACTATAATCTCACTAAATTAACTATATAATCTCATTAAATTAGATTTAATTATATTTTATTTAGTTTTGTATTAAAGTATGTCTTTTTTTGTAAAAATAAAAAATAAATGAGAGCAAAAAACTGATTATAAAATGGAATCTTCATATTTTTCCATTTTTAATTTATAAATATTAAATTTTGGAATGACGAAATGCTTCGCTGAAACGGAACTTACATAAATGACTGTTTCTCAATTGTCCATGAGTAATAAATCTCGGAGGACGATAACCTGGTAGAGATTGGAACCGAGTGTATGCGCGCGTGATATTTTCAAGCCACCTAATGCAATGACGTAGGCCGAATGCCACGCAAACAGCTGAATATATAATGTATTGTCGCGCTATCTGGTATCAGTCTCGTTATCTCACTCGATAATGGTTGCAAGATAATCACTATCAGCGATCGCGAACCGTTGTGTTATCATTGTTATTCAATGTGTATGAACTGCGTGTGTGTGTGCGTGCAGTTTATTAAAATATTTTAAATTGTCTAACCTAATAGATTTCACGCGTCGATTACAGCAATAATATAATCGTAGATGTTTAAGCCTAAAAAAATATGTGATTGTTTTATTATCTATCTAAATTGAAAATTTTATAGAACACCTTTAAAATTGATCACGTGATTATATGAAGCCCATTTTTTTTAATTGAGCTTCTTTCATACTTCTTTCTATCGTGAAAAGAAAAAAAGGAAATAGTGCAAGAAGTTCAATCAAAAAGAATAAGTCTAATAATTTCTATATTATCGTGTTGTTTTGTCGCACATTTTTTGACAATATTAAAACTTGCTTAAAACTATTAATTAAAATTTTAACCTCAAATCCCGGTATCTTTATTATTTAAGAAATATTATTTATTTTTTTTTTTAAGAAATTCATTACTACATCTTTCGGAAATATTAGCGGTCACCCGGGATGACGCCGGGATGCGGTTACATCGTGTTATTATCGTGAAAATGCTATTGTAACGAAGTAACCGAGGAAAAAAAGCTCATCAGAGAAGCAGGATTTGCTTGTTTTTCCTGTCGAGTTTTTTTTATCCTTGAAGTTACTGTTTCCGTTCAAAAGACAGCGTTCACGTTTTACGTATACGCGAGTTCTGATAAAAATAGATCACTGTTGGCAAAGATTGGGGTCTGGAAATAAACGCAAAGATTATGGTGTATGTGTGCGTGCGAGGAGAGAGAGAGAGAGAGAGAGAGAGAGAGGGGGGGGGAGGGGGGAGCCTTTGAGATCCAGAGAAGTTCCGCTTGTTATTTGATTCTACCATCGATTATTGATCTTTCGTAACTAAATGATTGCTAGATCTGCTCGACGACGTATTGCTGATTTGCACATTGCGGATATAATTCCAGTACTCGGTGAATGCGAATATTGCGTATATCTAACAGGAATTGAAATATGATTTCCAACAATCTCGATTTTCGGTGTTGCAAATATAGGAAATGTTTAGCTTTACGCGAAACAAGGATATAGGATAACATGTGTAACAAAGGTACGAGAGATTTCATGTGAATTTTATAGTTAAATGAATTTGATGTTTTTATAATTAAATAAAAAATATTTTGTACAAAAAAATATTTTATAAAAAGTATTTCTTATTGATCTCCATTTCGACAAATTAGTTGCTATAGCCATTCCATTAGCGTCGAAATTTCATTTCTCTGACGTTATAAAATACCTCTGATGTCGAAACTCGAAATCAACTATTTCTCGAGTTTCTATCTACACGCGTTGCTTTTCGCACTGTCATTCATCATCGCCGTTTACAACGAGCGGATGCTCTCGCGTGCTGACATAGAATCGTTTTCCTTAATGGAAACCGAATCTCGCCAAATGGATGTAACTTTACAAGTCTCCATAGCCATTTGTATAATCCATTGTATTTTGTCGCACGTCCTGCTATATTCCTTCTAAAAATTGTCAAACGTTTAAGTTACAGCAAACAACAGACAATACATTATATGTTCAGCTGTTTGCGTGGCACCTACGTCATTGCATTGTGTGCTTGAAAATATCACGCGCGCACACACTCGGCTCCAATCTCTACCAGGTTATCATCCTCCGAGATTTATTACTCATAGACAATTGAGAAACATTATCATTTATGTAAATTCCGTTTCAGCGGAGCATTTCGTCATTCCAAAATTTAACATTTATAAATTAAAGATGAAAAAATATAAAGATTTTATTTTATAATCAATACTGAACATTCTTAACGACATCTCCAAATGAGAATTCATGTGGATTCTCGTAAGAGAACATAAAATTCAAAGCATATTTCTAACAAGCTAGAAAGACACGTTGCATGTGTGAGAAATAATAAACAATTTCTTTTTAAAGTTTTTATAATGCTAAAGAAATATGTGGATTCTTCTCTTGGAATCCACTAAAGTTTTTTATTATTTTAGTTTTAAAAGTTTTAAAATTTTCAATATAAAAACTACAATGCAGTATAAATGTATCACGATAATCAGCTTATATGAATAAAACAAAATTTGGAAAAAAATAAAATTGTAAAACATAAAATTATTCCAAGTCATAAAAAAGGCTCCAAGGTCGTGAGGATCCATATGTTACGAGAGTTAAATAACACCTTGAGATATATCTATCTTATTTCTCGTAGAAATTCCCGCCCATTTGGAGTGTCGAAATAACGGTCGACAAGCACAACTAGCAAGGTCACCGTGCCGCCCGCGCGCGTACGGTCAGGTTAGATTAGGCAAGGTTAGGGTAGGGTTACGCGACACCAACGTCGCCGTCATCGTCGCCGCGTGAACACGTCAATGGGCCGCGTATCTCCGCCGGCGCGAAAAGCCAGCGAACGGTGCGAGCAGCAAGAAAAGGGGGGCACGCTACAGTTATCCCGACACAAAATGTCACGACGCGTCGCGGCAAATGGAGGAGACAATCTCAGGACCGGTTTCGTCGCCACGATGTGACGCGGCGTCAGAAAGACAGGGAAGAAAAGAGAGAAAGAGAAATGGCGAATATATATATATATCTATACGGCTCGCCTTTGGAATCTCTTTTCTTCAAATATTTATATCGAAATATTATATAATATTTTTAATACTTCTGAAATGCTTAGTCACACAATTTTGATACTAATTTTTTTTTATTTAAGAAACTTTTAGATATAAAAAAGACTATAATTATTGTTCTTTTTTTTGCGTTAATATAATTTCAAATAAAACGTTTTATGTGAATTCAACTTTTTCAAAATATAATAATTTAAATTAAATAATAATTGAATATTCCATCTGTTCTCTTATATTAAAAAAAAATTTCACTTGTAGCGCGTCAATGGTCTCCTTGATTTTGTCTAGACACAGATCTGAAAATTTTGTTGGACCATCTAAATAATTACATAACAATCTCAAGCACGATGAGTAATGCTTGAAAATTGCTGCAAAAAGTTTTGACATTCTAGCAACCAGTCTGAGCGTCCTACATTATTTTGATGATCCAACAAAATTATTTTCAGATTTGTATCTAGCTGAATTTTTAGATACTTCAGCGAAACTATCCTTTCTCCGTGTAACGAGTTAATTGAAGCGGGATTAAAATTAAGCTATTGATAATAGAAATGGGCAATAATCATGTCCAGCATTATTTTCGCGCGATATTCCAGGGTCAATACAAATCACCACATGCGTTCGAAAAGCACACGTGAACTTCGAAGCTTTCGTAAATAACGATGTTATCGCGCTACTTTGCTCAATTTTCCACAAATGCAGACAAATCTCGTTTTTTCCGTGATGATATGCTCCGGCTTCACATTCTCGATTAAAAAAGAAAAAAAATTGAACTAAAAAAAGACTTGATATCGGACGGTACGATATGCTAAACATAGAATTCAAATGCGGGATGTCGTGTTTCCAAGTTCGACAAGTTGACGCTTATCAAATTATTCATACGTAATAGTGATGAAAGACTCCAAGGTTCCGGGGTGGCGCGGGTTTGTGGGCGTCGAAGTTTCAAAAGTTTCCGGATGGTTGGGGAGTATTTGGAATGTATCTCGTTGACGAGTAACGAGCGTACGTGAGCGGAAACCCGTCGAGGTCCATCGCTCGACGCGCGTACAAAGGCGTCGCGCCAAATGCGAGTAATTGAAGCAAGTATGTATTCCGCTCGCTCGCGACGAATCGTGACTGCGATTAGAGAAGCACAGTTGAATGCAGCGAAACGTACGAACGCGTGATGATCAGAATAGTGAAGAAAAAGATGCTTGTCGGCGTATTATGCGCGTCATATCGTACGTTGTATTCTCAGAACGAGCTGCTCCACTTAATTTTTCGAGTCGTGCTGACAATTCTTGGAATTCTTGTCTGTGGAATTGGAAGTTTTATCCCATCAAATACGTTAAATGAAATCTATAAAAGACGGAAATTACAAACTTCCGCGTTAATGCGAAAGACTTGTCATTTTACCATCAAGAGAGCTTTGTGCTAAATTAAAAAGTCCGAGTTCTTGGAAAATAGGAATGGAAAAAGTGGCTTCAGTGTGTCAAATTCGTTGAAACTGTAATATTTTGTAGATTATGATGTGCTGATTAAAAGTCTCCATTAGGAGGTATATATAATTACAATAATTATATCTGTTTTTTAAACGCAACACACAATTGGTGTAAAGAAAACACAGCCATGTATTTTCTTTATTCCAGTTGAGTCACATTATTATTATTATTATTATTATTCTAAACATAACAAAAGACACATTTTCAAAAAATTAGTAGTTTAGTAGATAAATTTTTTAATCCGGTTAGACCCAAAATAGTAACTTTTAAGTAATGCTACAGCAAAATCTATCCATTCCGTTGTGTCTATGGAGACTTTTGAATATCTCATAATTTACAAAATATCACAGTTGCAATCAATTTGATTGAAACTACTTTTTCCATTAAAATCCGTGATGACTTTTTTGCTCCGATTTCGTGGAAGTTCTGCTTTCGACTTTATTTGACGAGTATATGAACGAGTATATGACAAACATTTGCGGCAATTTAGTACTATCAGAATTATCCAATTGCGACGTTTCTGTTAGTTCGTAGATCATGGGAAAAGTCACGAGGGGCAGAGACGTGTAGAGACTGTAATGTTGACAGAAATTACATGTATGCGTAGTGACTAAAAAGAGTAATCGGTCGGCGATACATAAAACATCGGGTAAACGATCGGCGCGTGTCGAAGGCCAATGACGATACGACGCAATACGGTAACGTGGACGTGTCGTGATGATATGTCGCCGTTGTCGTTATTCGTTATGCGACCTGTGTGTTAATCGCTTTGGTTGCTTGTTAAGTGGCTCGTCGAGTAAACATTATCAAAATGCACCACCTCGTGACGACGTGCAAACAATCGTTGCGAATAAGGCCGACTTTTCGACGTACATAACGATAAGTTCCTACGAAATCGATGAGTAACGATGCTGTCATCGATCAAAAATTTACATTATTATGTACATAAAAGAGTTGATAGAAACGTTTATATTGATTCTGTGCTTAAAAGAAGAGTCTGATAATGGCTACCAAATGTTGAATGAAATCATTCCCATCAAATATTCGATTAATACAAAAAGTAAAATTTTACTTTCCTAAATATTTAGTAAGTAATAACTAATGTTTATTACGAACATAATAACTGTAATTAATCATTTGGTAATACTTATTAAATATTTAAGGTAGTTAAAATTACTTTGGTTATATCAATCGAATATTTGATTAGAATAATTTTCACTCAACATGATAGCTATTATCAGTATCATTTTTTCTCGTGTTATCGTGATACAAACATCTTTTAAAAAATTAATAAATAATTTCGTTAATATTTATTATTGTTAAATTCGCGAGACGAAATAACAATCCATGAAGTTTTGATACTCGCAAATTTATCTCAAAGCAATAGGAACACTTTACCTTGCATTTCTATTCAATTTTATATCGGATAATTGATACTAGAATATTTTCAGGAACAAACGTTTCTACTTAGAGAAGTCAAAGGTCAAATATATATAACTTCGTAACGACTAGGAGGTATTTTAACTTATTGAATCTCCTCATCGAGGCGCGGATTCACGTAGAATCTCGTGGAGATCTCGATTCAAGGTTTATCGAGCGAGCTCGAGAAACGCCGTTACTGACGTAATCTAACGTGCGGATAACGATTTGCTCATATTCTCGCCTCGTAATCGTTTCGCTACCATTATCGGTATCGGCGAGAAAAACGACATTTATTTCTGTTCGCCAATGAAGTCATTGTGCTATAAAGGCGATTATTATAAGGGGGAAACATTCCGCGCAGATTGCATACGGCAAAAAGTGGACGTGGGCAAGGACAATCTCAACTCACGATAAATTGCGATCGCTCGTCGTGTCACGCTACGTATCGATCACTCGCCCTTCACCCTCGGAGGAATCCCTGACAAGCTCGCTCCTTTGTTATTCATTCTTCTTTGCGGATTCAGAAGCTCGCGCGCGTATTTTGATTTAACAAAAAAAAACTAATACAAAAAAAACTAATACATAAAAAAACTAATACACGTATAAAAAGAAACTCTTCATCTTTTTCCAGTTCTGAGAATTAGAAAAAGATAAAGAGTAAGTTGAACTGAAATTAAAGTCAATCTACATTGGTAGAAATGGACCAAAGCCAGTTGAATTAATCGTCGATTGCATTAACCAGAGTTTGATCGAAGTCGCTTCAACTGCTTGTCACCCTGACAGAATCTAATATAACTATTGACAGAATTTCGTTCGATGATCGAAAACTGTCAATATTTATCTATTCTGTCTCTGTCATATCAATATATTTCTCTGTCATGTATCACGTCGCTATTCTTGATAATTTTTCTTTCTTTTAAAAGAGAAAAGTAGATTATCCAAAAATAATTAGATAAAAATTTCTTAAAAAAAAAAGAGTAAAGAATAAAAATAAATTCAGAATGTTACTGAAAAGCGTGAATCGTAGTAGGTCATAGTAGCGAGAGATAGCAACCTCGACGAGTTGTGGGTTTCGCAAGTATCGTTGCTACGTATTATGAGTGGCCGATCGATCACGTACAGATAGGCACTTCGTTCTCCTGCCCTACGTCATCGGGACGAGTTTCACGTACGTGTACACGTATATGTGGCAGCGCGGACTCCATACGACAAGCATAAATGCATGTATCCAACGACAACGACAACGACGACGACATCGGCAACACCAACGTACCTGTGGAGGGATCATACTTTCGAAACAAGGCCACTATACGCACTGTTCCGGGACGTGCGTATTTACGCACGTTTCCAAAGATTTCATTCGATCTTAAAGTACATTTTCAAGCGTACCTATCTTACTTTAAGTCCCAAATGTGGGACATGTACCTATCTTACTTTAAATTCTAAAAGTGTACTAATTCGACCAAAGAAAACAGACCCAAAGGTACATTTTCACGAGCCATTCAAATCGGCTGTTTCTGCCGCGACAGAAAGAATCACGTGGTTAAAATTGACAAATACCAAAGGTCTGTTTCTTATTGCTGCACTTTCTGAACTGGTAGATACAGTACAATAAGTTGAAGTGAAATAAATATACGTTTGTTTCACTTCAACTTATTGCACCGGTTCAGAATGCAGCAATAAAAACAGACCCAGGTATATTTTGATCACGTAATCCTTTTTGTCACTGAAACGGCTGATTTGAGCGGCTCGTGGAAATGGAATGTACCATTAGGGTTTTCTTTGGCTGACCTAGTGCACTTTTAGAACTCTTAAAGTGAGATAGATATATGTTTGATATTTGGTGAAAGCAAGAGAGTGCAGTCTAGGAATAAAAAACAGATCTCTTGCTGAATGCGATTAGATTTCGTCACGCGATCTCTATCAAACATGGGCGTCTAAGGCCCAGTTTCACAACTGACGGTTAACTCTTAACCGAAGTTCAACTTATTCATTATCTCTTTTCAATTTTAGAATTGGAAAAAGGTGACAAATAAGTTGAACCTCGGTTAAGAGTTAACCGTGAATTGTGAAACTGGGCCTAAATGATAGTTTATCGCTATGTTTTCTCGCGCGATTGCAACCAAATTATTGCATAAATACACTGAAAAAGAATTTACTGTATCTTAATACATATTTCTTTGAAAAAAAAAAAAAATAATATTAAACATTTACTTGCAGTAGATATTGACTCGGTAAAAAAAATGATAGTTAAATTAATGTTTTTCATGTCAAATAAATGTATGTTTATTGTTGACGGAAAAATTAAAATTTATTCGTTAACGAAGAATTATATGGTATAAATTCTACAAAAAACAAGAGTAAAAAATGTGAAACTTTAGCATGAAAACGTAAATCCAAAAAACTTAAAGAGAAATTAAAGAAACTTAGAAACTTTGAAACTTAGAAAAAAAAGAAACTTAGAAAAATTAAAGAGAAGGAAATAGCGTTGTTTAATTTTCCTAGCGTAATTTTAAATGTTTCTGACTCTTTATCCTATGCACGTAACAAAATAATACTCGATAAATGTATACAATGTTTACATACTCCAGAGATAAAGAGGGCTAAGGGGTAAAACTTCGTAAGCGATAAGATTACACGATTTTTACAATTTCTTCTGAAATAAGCATTCCAATCTTCACGTGATTACAGATATTTATTGCTATACAATTGAGGAGAAAACATACGAGACGTCTATTTGAATCACTGCCTAAGCTCGTGCGTTTTAACCATGAGTCATCGAAAATAATAAAATTTTATTTTAGCAATAGAAACGGCAGCATAAACGTCGTAAATACACATTTTTATATCGTCATCTATTGATGGAATATCTAACCTAACGCCTAACCGCTAGTTGCCGTACGTCAAAATGTTTTTTTCCGATAACGATGTGTATATTTCTGCATCTGTTTGCGACGTTAATCTTTTCAGTTTTGCTATGCATAGCTGTGCAAATATATTTTACAGTTAGACTCTAAGGTTAGTATTCAATGCTGCACCTGGCGGAGTGTACGATTAGATTATTAGTTTTTTTTTAAAGACTTGTTATCAGATAAAGTGAACGGTGAGACCTGATAGAGGCTTCATTTGTAGCTAATAAAGATTACAGAGTAACTCATGTAGTTTTCATAATAAAAGCTGAGAAAACTCAAGAAATAAAGTTTGAAAAATAAAAAGGAAATCCGAATAAAGATTGAAAAATATTCTATTTGAATTCTGCGCAAATCTTGAGATTTTTTTACTTCATATAAATAGTTTTGAGGAAAATAACCTTAGAAAATATGTAGAGTATACAATCACACAGAAACAAATTTGTCTCCGGTTACTGTTATGAAGAGATCAAACGTCAGTCATGTCATTCTGCAGTGTTGCCAGGTTTGGTTACATTTCTAACTATAGCACCCTGATACTACACTACGAAAAAGACAGTAAGCAAATAAAATAGATAAACAAACATTTTTGATAATCTTTGGACTCATTCTGATACATTTTTGCCATTTAGTTGTACTATTTATTTTTTTATTTTGGCAACACTATTCTAGAGCCACAAGTTTCCTTATATTAAGGTTTGTTTTCTGTTCCTGTAGTACTAGACTGCACTAGAATTCTCTTTCTTTCGCCAAATATCAAATATATATCTATCTCACTTTAAGTTCCAAAAGTGTACACTAATTCAGCTATACAGAAAACAAACCTTCGGGTCTGTTCGCGTTGCTTGCACTTTTTGCATTCAGTATCACCGCTTTCTTTCTTTTCAACGCTTGAATGTATATTTATCTCGTTTTAAGTGCAAACATTTTTAGAGAATTTAAACAACATACCTACTGACGATAGATCTGTTTTCTATGACTGAACTAGTATACACTTTTGGAACTTGAAGTGAAATAGATACATGTTTGGATATTTAGCGAAAGCGAGAGAGAGTTTCAGAATGCAGTTCCAGTGCAGAATAAAAACAGACCTAAAATTCGCGCGAGAGGCACCTTCCTTCTGCCGGATCTCCTCCCGGATATTTATCGTTCCCTCTTTCAAGCGACGTGCTTTCGAGCGGCTAAATTAAACGTACGAAAACGGCAACAGAGACAAGTTCGTTTACCGGGAAACGCAACGGCGAGAATGCCGCGCAGTAATTCCGAGGAAACCGAGTCGAGTGCGGAACGCGAAAGCCGCTCCGAATAAACGCTCGGCACGGCCCTGATCGAGTGTGACTAAGCCTGCAGCCGCCTACGTGCGTGATGCGATGTGTCGCGGTTACGGGAAGGAAAAGAAAAAGAAACAGAGAGAGAGAGAGAGAGGCACGAACGCGCGTGCGTGCATGCGTTGTTCCCCTCGCCGTTCCATCCGTCTCGCTAACCGTAACGTTTCTCTTCCTCGATCTCTCGCGAGGATGGAGAGCCGTCGGTTCTCGACGGTCTATCGGAGCCGTCACGGAAAAGTACCGGTCACACGTCTACCCGGTGGCACTCTGTCCGTCCCCCTCCCTCCCTCCCTCCCTCTCTCTCTCTATCTGCTCCGTATGCCGTAGGCGAGGCCTCGGTGACTCGCACGCGTGCACATCGTCATACTACGAGCTACACGAGCGGTGGAAGGCGCGGAGAGGAATAGAGGATGGAGGACGCATATCTGCGCGCGGGATTGCGTGTCACCACGAACAGCCGTGACCGAATGATGATTCTTCCCGCTCGCTTGTGCGGCCAATAAGTCGGTCGCTTCAGTCGCTTGCTGTGTTGGTTGGTATATTACACGGAGCCGAGCCGTTCCTTGCCTCGTCTCTCGCCACCTCTTAACCCTTTCGAGAGAGAGATGCATTCATTCGACGTTATTACATACCGAGGCGCTTTACACAGAGGCGTGTTGATACATAGCCTCTGCGCGTATTTTAGCTCCGCCGTTAAAAATAGCGCTTTACGGACGAGGATGACGTTTCGTATTTGCAAAAACACTGACGGAGAGAGAAAGAGAGAGAGAGAAATAGAGCAAAAAAAGCGCTACTCGCTTGTGAATTATTATCGATATATTTTTGAATATTCGTGACGCGGTTGAAAGCGGATTTTAAAACGCCGATTCTGTTTACTTCGAGATTTCCATGGGACTTGTATTTTATCTGTAGATTATAGCATTATGCTCGTAATCATTGTGAATATATTCGTGTTATATGTTGACGATTGATATCGTTCAGTTTGTACCTTTATTAGTCATATTAATTTTTTCCTGGGATTACTAATACATGTTCGCTTTTACCAATGTTAACTTTAATCTCAGTTCAATTTACACTGAGAAAAATGTTTTGTATATGTGACTTGTAAAATGTTCTTACTATTTAATTAAAAAATTTTATTATTTTAACAAAATTTTGATTAAAACAACAAAATTTTTAACTTATTTAACTAATCTAATGTAGGGTATTGCATGTTTTGGTTAAAACAAAAAATTTTTTAACTTACATACAAAAACATTCTTATTTTCAATTAAAAAGTTTTGTTCTAATTAAAATTTGGTTAGAATAACAAAATTTTTTAATTAAAAAGTAAGGAAATTTTTTGTAAGTTACATATCATACGAAACATTACTCTCAGTATATTCTCATTTTCTTCTAATTTTTAAGTCTAGAAAAAGATGGATAGAAAAAAGGATTTTATCGAATTATCTAAAAACTCGATCCGCCAATGAGAAAGAGAGAGGCGTACAATGAGAAGACGGGAAACAGGACGCGCGAGAAAAGAGCAGTTCGAGGGAGGGAGCTTTCTGCATCAGAAAGGGGGGAAAAAAGAGGAGAAAGGTGCGAACGTACTCGCGTGGATGTGCAACGGAGTATGATCGAAAGATGCGCGCGCAAGACCACCCGCGTGCCGAAGTACGAGTCTCACCCGACCGTAGACATTCTTCTGTCTTGATTTTGAAAGGTTTCCGAGACGGAAACGACGCGAGACCCCGCTCCACTTTCAGAATATATGAACGAAATCTCCACAAAGAGATCAATCGACATCGTCAGAGTGACGTAGAGGTAATGTCATAAAGAGTGGTAAACTGCTCCGAACGTAAAAAGGTGTCTTTTCATGCTGACGCTCGATGTTCATTTTCAGCGTCAAAATAGGTTTATTGTTAAACATCGGATTTTTTATGCAGGCAAAATATGAAAATATGTACAAAATATGCAAATATACATAATATGCACGAATAAATATGCATTTTTAGAATACTTTTTCAATAAGTTAAGTTTCTATTTTGGTCTCTCTTACTTCGTAAATCTGTTTTCTAAAAAAATATACAATTGCATAAAGATTCGATGACTATAGCTTTGCAACTGTTGCAAGATTTTTTAAGTCTATTTTACAATGTGTTTTCTTTGTTTCCTGTTTCTTGTTTTACCTTTTGCTTTTTTCTCCTTTGCAACCGTTTTATCGACAATTGTATTTCTTGTTTCTTTCAAAGTTCGTTAACTTTTACCTCGGGCGATATAAAACAAAAAATCGGATAAGAAGCAAAAAGACAAGATGTAAAAAATAGCAAAAGGCAAGAAACAGGAAACAAAAAGCACATTGTAGAATCGGCTTTAACCCGGGAATAGGCACGTCTCGAAACTAACGTTAGTAGACGCGTTCAGGTGCTCTATTCTCGAAAAGAAACGTATACGAAAGTCTAGGGAAGTACTATAGTATACGTAACGTATACTGCAGCATTTCCCTAGACTTTCGTATACGTTTCTTTTCAAGAATAGAACCCCTGGTCATTTTGACCGAAATATATTTTCACACATGTGCAAAAAGTATTCGTACAGAGAGAATATTTTTTAAAAAAACTTCATTTTTAAAAAGTAAATATTATCCAGCGAGAAATCAGTCATCGAATTGATATCAAATCGATATAAATACGATGATTTCAACATCAATTTGACGTCGACTCGACCTTTAATTAACGATCATTTCTTGTTGGATAATTAACAATTTATTCATTAAAAATAAAATAGACTATATATTTCTTAAAATCATATATACCAAAATGATGTGTATTAATTATAGAAAATATATCATCTGAAAAATAAGCGAAAATTAAAAATTGTATTGTTTGAATGCTCAAAAAGTATTCGTACGAGAAATTTAGCTTCTAAAATCAGGCATACATGTGAAGCTCGTTTGTTTATGTTAGAACAGAATGTATTCATTGTATAAAATTGCTAATTAATGTTTATTTTCTACAAATAAGACTTTTTTATAACAAATTCCCACGTACGAATACTTTTTGCTCTCCCTGTATGTGTTATAACTAGAATTCATACATGATTATAATTACTATAAGTAATAATTAATAAGAAAATGAGACTACAAACACTAATTACACTAACATGACTGAAAATTTGCATATTATTTTACGTATCGGGACGGATGTGTTCCGTCTCGGCTTGGGTGTTGCATCATCTCTAATTTTTGTCAAGCTGCCGAGCTTTTTCGTGATTGTTTCCTTTCTTGGTTTGTTACCTGCATTTTCGAACTAGTTTACGACCGACCAGGCTGGCTGGTAGAGCCAATAAAAGAAGAAAAGGAAGACTAATATAAGTGCGCGCGCTACGGTCTTTTAGACCGACCGTTACAAACATATCAAATTTTATGTAGATATAAGCGTGTTTACGTCTTCTATTTTCGCATACTATACGAAAAAAACATTAACAAACATTTATATAAAGGTAAAAATATAATAGTGTCAATAAATTGAAAGATATAAATAGAAAACGGAAGAATACGGCAAAATAACTATAGCGCGACCACTCCCAGGTCAACATGGTTGGTTATACGTTTAGATTCATAGATTAGATTGATAGATTAAGAGGGTATCAAAAGAAAAGCAGTCGACATAGGCTACATTCCTTCGCGCTTTAAACGCTTCTAATCATCATTCTGTCTTTATATCGTCGACGTAAAACACGGATAGAAGCGCTGAAAGTATCCAACCGAATCATAATTGCCGAAGTGATTTGCAAACGCGGCGGCCCTCGCTGCGACCTCTCGCTGCTGGTTCAACGTTCGCCGCGTCGCGTCAGTTCCTGAACTCATTAAAAAGCAAAACTAAAGCGACTAATCGCGAGCGATTCTATATCGCGCCGGCCGTGACGTAGGAGAGAAGGACGCAGCGCAAAGTGCACTCCGCGGTGGCGAGCGTGTCCCAAGACTTATCATCGCTTCGCAAAGCGAGGGGACGGAAGGAGAGGAGGATCCGCCGCTTCGTTGGTGATCTATCTTTCCTTATCTTACGCGCGGCGCGTTATCCGCGTTACACGTAATGCGACGCAATGCGACGTAACGCAACGCGAGACGCCGACGAATGTAAACGCTTCGCGAAAATTCGCGCTCGCTTGCGGGATTAGCTCGTTATTGAGCGACCGGCACACAACGGTCTCATTCATCGGGTATAAATACGGCGGCGAGACGGCGACGGCGGCGTGACGTCACCTGATTGAACACGTCACGACATGGCAACTGAATGTGTGTATCTTTTGGTCGTCCCATCACGTGCTCGGTGTACGTCTCTTTTGTACGCGTTCGGACGCCGATCGAAGACAGAGAACTGAATAGAGATGGGAGAGGAGAGAGATGCCAGAGTGGCGGGAGAACAAAATGGAAGGAGAGAGAGAACGAAGCGAGGACGTTGCTTCCTTTTAATGCAATCTCCCTATACCGTCGTCCTCGTCGACGTACACGCGTGTGCGCGCTTGCCTCCTCGCGCCAGATGGCCACGAACGAATGGCCGTGCGCACAGCCCTCCTCTTCAACTATTTATAGTAGGCACCGATAAAAACGCCAGAACACCGCCCGCTAAAAAAAAAATTATGTCGAGCTACCGCGCGCCGCGTAAGGCCGGAATGTCCGAGACACTTTTTTTTTCGTCCCGCATTTGTGCATTTACTCTTATATGGAAGCGAAAAACGACATTTATTGATACGTGCCTTTCTTTTTGAAAAATACATATACATTAAAATATAATAAAATAGGAATAAATAATAAATAAAATAAAAAATAGGTTTTTCACTAACTTGTAGTTTAGGCTTAAACTACCATCACTTGATAAAATAAAAATTGTTTTTCTAGCTAAGATTAATCACTAAATTGATGGTTTTGTAGTGATATCTCTAAAAGTTACTACGTTGCTCGTTACAAAAGCATCAGTTTAGTGATTAACCATAGCTAGGAAAATTATTTTTTTACATTGGATTCAGTCAAACCATAAGTTAATCAGAAAATGAAAAGTTGAACCTGAGATTCTTTATTCGTCAACGTTGATTGGTTAACTCTTTATTACTCGCGTGGGGTGTCGAAAATACTCCCACTTAATAAATTTGCTAAATGTATAAATGCCATTTATTCACATTATACATATTTAGCGCAAATTGTTTCACAATTAAAAAAAAATTCAATTTATCTTTATATCTAAAGGATATAGAATGTCATAAATTTTTATTTGTAAATTTAATCATCAAAGAGAATAATGAAACGTGAGATACAATGTTAGAGTGTCAAACATCTCACGCGAATAATGTAGAATTAAAGAAAAATGGAAAGTGTGATTTGTACCTACAATTCTTGTTAAGACAGCAATACAATCTCTAGGGAAATTACGATCACTTGGTAATAATAGGACACTCGACAGAAACTCGTGTTATATATTACTTCTGTCTGGCGTTTTCCACTAACCATGCTAAATTGGATTCATTATAATATATATGTTGACTTTGCGAGATGACTTTAAAGACTTTCATCACATAGTCATTATTTTTTTAAAGATCTTAATTGTAGCTAATGAGTCCCTGTTATGAATGAAAAATCCATTTTGTGAATGAATTACACATCGTGTCTGTGGAATCTAATCGCAACACGCGAACCAATTTTCGCAAAGACTTGAACAAATCGTGTTTACTCGGTAGATACATTTTTGAAAGCGAAGGTAATCAGAGAAAAATCGTAAACGCTCGCATAAATTAGTATCAAGAGCGTAATTTGCTTTATCTCGCCTGAAATATTTACATGTAAAGAAGATTTCGAAATTACGACTTTAAATTACGAAGAATGCAATCGTTAGGAGTTGGTAAACAAATGAAACCATCGAGCGAAAATGCGACGCGTTCGACGCCGCATCTAGCGGAATCGACGTTTTCGCTTCGTTAGTCGCAAAGTTCCCAGTGAGCCACATAGAAGTAAGGGGGGAAAATCAGGGAAGCAATCATCCCCAGGGAGAGAATCATTGTTAATACAACAATCGGAATCGAAATTCGGGACGAACTTATATAGTCAGTAATTCCATCGATCGATTGTGGCGCGACCCAAAAACGGAGGGGAAACTCACCGTTGGCCTTGAAGGTAGTCGCCGTCTCGAAGCTGGGCGCCCTCACCGGATGCTTCTCTTTGTTCCGGTCCACATAGTTGACGGCCAAGCTGACCGCCGGTAGAGAGTCCCCGCGTGTCAGGGGTGGTCTAACTGGATGCTGCTCCTCGAGGGACAGCCGTTTCTCAGCATGTTCATCCTCGTCGATCGCGGAGATGCCGCGTTTGAGCTGGGTAATGCCACGATTGTGCAGGGTCATCTGATGCGCGGCCACCGCGGCCAGATGGGCGTTGGACAAGCGAGGTGGATTGTTCCTTATGCTGTTGGCGATCTCGTGGCTCTCGTC
>NW_017295730.1:49626-55042 GCF_001594075.2 Trachymyrmex cornetzi | reverse complement strand
CAGGACGTCGAGATTGGTACCGCCGTTGTGCTCGGTGTGTCCCGTACCAGTACGATACGTCTTGGAGGCGGACGGCCGGGCGTCCTGAAAGCCGTGCGCCTTCTTCAGCTGCTTGGCCGACTCGAGGACTAGGTCGATGCGGTCGGCGCCCTCGTAATTCACGCAGCCGCGACAAACCGGCTCCGAGAAGTCCATTATCATCGCCCAAGGCATCCTGGGCAGGTCGCACAGATAACACTGCGTCCGTTTGCCCATCATCTTGTCGGTGAAAAACGTAGTGTCGGCGCCGAGGGTCTCCCGCTGTTTTGGTAATGGTAATGGCGATCTGGTAACCTGGAGGGGGGGGGGGAGTGAACGTTAATCGTCCACCGTGTCGCTCTCGGTCAATTATCACTTCACATTCACTGTTTGTCTCGCGTGCACGTATTATCTCCCGAGGGGCTCCTCTTATCTCGTTTAGCCGCGAGCTGTATCGGAGTTATCCCCGCGTTTAGTCGTCCGCTTTGTCTACCACCTCTCTTTCTCTCCGTTATATGCCTGTGAGCACGCACACACACACACACGCGTATACACATGCACTCTTATATATCTTACGCATACGTTCTTACGCATACACGCGTCTATTTTCTTTATTCGGTTTTAGTATCGTATACTTTTTTTCACATTATTTTATTCTGTATCACTTTATTTCATGTACTATTTGAGAAATACGGTCAATTCTCTCTTCCTTTGTTAATTAGTCTTTGTGCTCGAGGAGACTTGTCCCATAATAAACGACGCTTTCTCTCTCTCTCTCTCTCTTTCTCTTTTCTCGAGTCACTCCGCTCCACGAAAGGAGAATAGATTCCGACCGCGCGCACTACTCGTCCGAGAAATAACAACCGGCGCTCGAAATAACGACAAAGACAACGATAACGTCAACCTGCACCTCCCGTCTCGCGCGCACTCCGTCGTCTCCGTCGGCGCGGCTCGCGAGCACATGAGCCGCGAGAGGACGAACGCGGAACGCGTAGCGCGACGCCTGACGACGCCCGACTCGACCGCACCGCTACGCCTACGCGACGGACAGCCCGGACAGACCGGAGCGGAGCGGAGCGAACGACCCAAGTCCGCGATGGCGCCGTCAACGATGGCGATGGCGGGAATCCGCGGCGTCACTTCACTCCCCAGGGAAAAACTCGCGTCTCGCGCGCGGCCCTCGAAGGAGACGCTTCGAGACGCCCGCGTTACGACCGATATCTACGCTCTAATATATCCTCGCACTGTCTCGCACTGTCTCGCACCGGAAAAAGAGTAGCGGCGAAGCACCGCGAACCAGCGAACGCGAGGCACACGCGATCACGGCAACCGTTGTCGCGCCGTTATTTATTACAATCGCTCTCCGATTCTCTCTTCTTCCTTGGCAAACACCGACACACGAGATACGATTTACAAACGCGCGAAATTAAACACGGATCTCTCGACGCGACAAGGACGAGACGTGTCTGGCTGCCGTACGAAGAGACGAACGCTCGAGAATGCGGCGGTTACTCTGGCCCTCTGGGTACCTCCGTCGGAGTTCCCACCTCTCATTGTCAGCCTTAGCCCCGTCTCTCTCGAACCCATCGGCCACCTTTCTCTCGCTCCTTCACCACCGTCGCATTCGCCATTTGCTTTCGGCCGTTCGGCGTCGCTCCAGTCGCTCGCTCACGCGATCCCCTCTAACCCCTCACGGCTCGCCGTTGAATCCCCGTCCCGTATGCAGTCTGCTAGCTCTCACTCTCTCTCACTCTCTCTCTCCCTCTCTCATTCTCTCGTTTCCTCTCGCGCCCAGTCCTCCCGCCCCTCGCACGAGAGCCATTGCCAAGCTACCTCCCCTCCGTCCCGTGACATCCTCGTCTCTAAAAAAACAGCTACGACGCGACGACGACGACGACGACGACGCGCTCCGCCAATCGGACGTTGTGGCGTCATGGTGGATGACGTCATAATCGCGAGGTTGCGCATGCGCGCCGTGGAGTGCCCTAGGGGGACACGTAGGCAGCGACCGGGATCCGGTGGAGCACGGCAACGGGCAGGGACGCGCGGGGAGGGTTCGGAACGTCGAGGATCGAGGGGGGGTTGGGAGGCTGCATGCTGTGTGCACGCGCGCGCGCGCGCGCGCGCACGCTCTCGCATCAACCCGGCGCGGCGCCCACTCTTCGCAATGAACAAGCCGGTTTTACACAGCCGTGAAAACGCTCTCATCTCTCGGAGACACGAAGACCAAACAGTACTCCTTACTGTATCGGCGATTATTCTTATCGAAGTATCTCAACTATGGTGAGAAAAATGGGGACTGGTATATCAGGACTGACGTGACGTTGTGTATACGAAGATCTCACGATTATTTATAATAAAATGCATCGAGTCACGTAGAGAGACGGCGGTCGCGGTTATCGCGCCGCCGCGCCGGTGTTTTTCAATCATTTTAAGCAACTGGCGAATATCGCTGACACGATACGAGATACGCCGGCCGTGTGTATGGATCAATAAACGTTGATGCCGAATTTTGAAGGTACCGGGGATACGTGCTTGTGTTAGAATGCTTCGGAGGCATCTCGAGTATTTCGGCGTCTTCATAGGCGGCATCACCGGATTGTCATAAAATTCTATCAAAATTTGTGTTATATATCTACAGTTATTCTATTAAATTCATCAAGATAATTGTTTTTAATTCAATTAGCAAGATGGACAAGTTTACTGCTATTTCCATCTCCGTTAGAGTACGTAGATCTAAAGCAGTAAAGATCGATTCTGTATCTTGAAACGAGGTGAAAATTACGAAAGTGAGCAAATTTACTAGGTGTTGACCAATGAAATTATCAGTATTCTAGTAAAATTCGCTCACTTTTGTAATTTTCACTTCGTTTCAAGATACAGAATCGATCCCCTGATTGGCTCATCGGCTTCAGTTCACGTCTTGAGGTTATTGTTACAGAAATTTTATCTGCGGCAACCCCTACTCTCTTGTGTTCTTACTCTTTTACTCTTTTGTTTATCCAATAAGTAAATTACCACAGAGTTTATCTATAAAGATGGAACAACTGGCCCTTAGACTTTCTTTTAACTATACATGTTATGAAGTATTTACTTTGATTTGTAATTATTTGTAGTTATTTTTTTAATTCTAAAATTATTGTAATTTGTAGTTTCATTCGTAGGACTTAAATTTAGAAAAGTCAGCTGTTTGCGAACTTTTGCAAACTCGTATTACCCCGGATTTATGATAGATTTTTAAATAGATAGATCTTTTAAGTCATAAGGAATGGACGAATCATAATCACTTATTCTCCTCGCATTCGACTGTAGTTGGTCAATTTTTTACGGCTTAAGGCTTAAAACACCTTTTGTAGATCCGGACTTAACACGAAAGACCGGTAAGTAATTTGTATTTCTCGCTCGCGACTCTACCACTGTCCCCTCTAATCTCTGTGGCATAAACAATGATCATTATTATCGTCGTAGCCGCTGAGTCGGCACGAATGGCGCGTTACTTTATCGCTTTTCTTAGCGATAACACGGTCGGCGATAATGGTCGATAGGGAGTGCCGAGGTGTAGGTGCATTATCGCCAGTGTTATCGAGACGAAACGACATATGCGCTATGCGTCATCCTTTCAGGTTCGAATAACTCACAATCAGCTTGAGAATTGCTGCACACGTACACATTTTTAACATCTAAAAAATTAAATAAGCGCCACAATTCAAGCTGTAATTCGATATTAATTACAATATATCAAGTTAATAATTAATTTACATCGATAATCAATTTATATTAAGTAAGAGACGACAAAATCTAATCAGAAAGTCAAATTCACGTTGAAATTCGATAAATTTTAACTATATCATCACTTTCGTCGAATGTTTTCATCGTCAACGAGATATCTCGTCAGTCTGATAACGATTTATATAAGTCGTTACGAGGATTTCGTAATCATTGTTTTTTTTTATTTGCTGTTACGCTAAGAATCGCGAAAAATTACACTAAAATAAGCCATCCTCGGGGTCAAGTGAATGATGTGAAATTTGTGTTTATATCTCGGTTATTTACATAACACCGTCGATAAGATGCGTGCTAGTTTACATCATATCTCGAATTATTACACGCTCATTAATGACGCTCGCGCAACAATGTTCGCTAACGAGACGAGACGATTGAGGCAGTCAAGACGTCGATTATGTTGATCACAGCACGTCGGCGATCCGTCAGCGTGCAAAGAAAAAAAAGAAGGGAAGAGAAAGAACCGAGTATAGCACTGACGTCATAGGCAATTTGGTGAACGTCGACTATCACAGCTGCTGCGTGCTTTCCCTATCTTTCTCTCTCTCTCTCTCTCTCTCTCTCTCTCTCACCCTCTGTCTCTCTCTGTGGCTCTACCATATCGAAACTAGTAGCTTCTGTATTTGAACCCATTACTTTCAATAGATAATTACACACTCATTAATATTATTTACATTCGGAAAGTTGCATGTTTCTATCTTGTTATCACTTTATTTTTATTATTTTTTTCTTGTTATATTTTATGAAGCTCTTTCAGTACTAACTTTGGTTATATTCATTTTCCTGCTTTCTAATTTTTATAATTTTATGTAACTGTATGTATTTAACGCTCTAGAGGAGAATGTTCCTCTCTCTCTCTCTCTCTCTCTCTCTCTCTCTCTCTCTCTCTCTCTCTCTCTCTCTCTCGTCAAAACGAGAACCATCCGCCACGCGACTGACATCAATCTGACATAGTGCACGAGATCGTAACGTGAACCCTCCTCTCGAAAGAGCGAGAGACGATTTAGCCTCGACCATGGCGAGGGCAAGGAGTGGTATAATTAGACGAGTCGGCTTATCAGTGTCCATTCGTCGCCATCTCCGCTCGAGTCCGAGTAAACAAACGTTTCTTGCCTTGTCTGGTTATAAATATGTATCTCCCTCTCGAAAGCGTGTATTTAGATTAAATCGAGGAAATAGTAAAGAAAAACTGCGATCTTCTGCGAAATGTAGTGTCTAACAGATAATCGATAACGATATGCGTTACGTAACATAAGTAAATATAATAGAAGATAACGCGTATAAATTACATAAAATAGACAGATAATAAATTCTTACTTATTAAAAAAAAATGAATAATGTTATAGATAAAGTATTTTTTAAGACTGCGATATGAAAAGACAAAAAATAAGGAATCAAGATCTAATATCTACCTAAGCGATGTAATAAATCAGTGTGATTTGTCTGGATCTTCTTATATGTCTGAATATCCTTAATGATATCCGCGCGGTCACCGTTATCATCGACTCGTACTTATAATCAGATCTCATCTTTCTCTCAAGAGACCAAAGACATAGAAAATGGACTGCGCGATCCGTGTGTGAAAATGGTCGATAGGGATGAGAGAGAGAGAGAG
>NW_017295730.1:4977-49533 GCF_001594075.2 Trachymyrmex cornetzi | reverse complement strand
CCGTCTCCCACGGTCCCTCTCTCTCATTATCGTCGACCACATTTGATACATTACTTAGATACGGATCGCGCAGTCCATTCTCTATGTCTTTGCAAGAGACGAATAACGAGGCTGCGAAGGCCAGATCGAGAACTACCGGAGCAGCCGCAAACACGCGGCCGCGTCAAGCAAATCGAACGGACGCCGAGGCGATTGGTAAATTTGGCCTGACCTCTGGATAACTCGGCCACGTGCCGCCTGTATATTACGGTGCAGGGCGTAATGCGCCAAACATTATTTATCGGGTCGGGACCAAGAATATACACCGCTGACGAAGATAACTGAGACAATTCGCCGATTGACCGACTCGACTGGCTCCCTCCGCGAATCAGCGTTCGTGTAAACGTAATAAAACATCACGACGTAACACTGCAACCCAGTGAATATTATCAGTGTCTTGTACATAAACCGGACGAGTGCCCTTGCACCCGGATTCTAAAAAACTCACCGTACAAATATAAACCATATAAGATATACAGGCTAAATCAGAGTAGTTGAACATGTGCGATCTCGATCCGATCTTTTAGTCGATTCGCCAGTATCCGATTTTAAGGTAGATCGATTCATTTAGTAAGAGATCGATCGTTCTTCGAAGCGTATATAGGAGCGGATTCGGAAATTCAAGATATATTTTGATATCATTTCATTCCTGTTGTTCACTGAATGTTGAACAAGGATAAAATAATATCTATATAAACTCAGGTGGTGTTTCTTAATGCTGGCAGCCCTGCCCGTTAGTTGATTCGTAACATTTCATCTTGGTCTCTTTCATTTCCTTATTTTTACCTTTAACTATCGTGGATTCTGTATCGTACTTACATCGTTCAACCGTTATCAGATTTGATTCTTATAAGTATAGGCATTTAAAAACTTAAAAAGTCGTATGTTTTTATATAGTAATTTTTATTGTGATTTTGTTGCACTATTAAACAAATGTGGTTTATAATATATACAATAAAAAATAGTTAATTATTTTATTGAAAATTAGTCCTACATGTCGTGTTCCAAAGAATTTAAAATTATAATATCATTACTGTGCCTACATTGCCTGCATTTACACGTTACTGGTTAACATTAATCGGGTTTAATAATATCCGTAGTTACAACTAGTAATTACTATTCACAAAATGTATAAATAAATACTAGTTAAATTCTAATTTATACTAATTGACACTGACAATTGTTATCAAATTGAATTTATATACGATATTTTACCGATTTTATATTAGTAATTGATTTGTGTCATATAACTACAAATGTTAGATTGAACCTAGATTTTTATTTTAAATTAAAATTATTTTACTCGGAGACAAATCAGAATTATGTTTTAATTGTTTTTGTTGAATTTCTACAATCGCAGTGAGAAATCATCAAATTGTCATCGATTTGATGTCTATTCCATTGACATTTCTCGTGAGATGTCACAAAAAAATTTTAATTGAATCGATCTTCAATAGATCGATTCATTCAGGTCCGATCTTTTAATAGATCGATTTCAATCAATCCGATTTTAAATCGATTAAAAAATCGATACAATTAATGAAGATCGCACATCCCTAAGTTGAACCAATTTTTTACCCTATGAGAAAATTATCGATTACACTCCTAATTATCGACTTACGGATATAAATCAGATGCGTGAATAATATCGTGCAAACTGCTGATTTGAGCGCGAAAACAGGCACGTTTGACGTTGAGGTGTGAAAATTATTAAATGTGCGCCCAGCAATTCACACGATGTATCCACGTTTTTGATTTGTATCGCTAAGTCGATAATTTTCTCGTAGGGTAAAAAACTTAAAAAAGGTTCAACTACTCTGATTCACCCTGTATATATGGATTTCTATATTCAGGAAGTGTCATTATATAATAAATTGTTTGTCCGTTTGATATCTTCATTGTATATGCGCAAATAAATATTAAATATTATTAGTTTTCATTTGTTATTTTTATACTGAAGATAATTCCCAACAAAGGAAACGTCCGTATTTAATCTTAATCGATACATATTCTTTTATACAATTTCCATCCAGTGTTGGTTTTTACGAGCTTTTTTATTGTGACGATTTATTTCTATTTTATTTCTATTTATTTTGCAAAGTGCATGGGAAAACGGTTTTGCTAAAGTATCTAAGAAATTTAGTACTAAATACAGTGCTGAGAATAATTTTGTTGGATTATCAAAATAATTACACAGAACGCTCAAGCTAGTTGCTGAAACAGATTGCCCAGCTTGAGTTTTCTATATAATTATTTTAATAATCCTCAACAAAATTGTTTGTAAATCTATAATTTACCTAAATTTTTAGACACTTCAGTAAAATCGTTTTTTCTGTGTATTATTTGAAAAAATTAGATCCAGAGATGTCGTTAACCGTCATATATCTTTCATCCATTTTTAATTTCTATAATTTAAGTTTATGAGTAAATTATAATTAAATTTTTAAGATTTAATTTTATATAATTAAAGTAAGGCGACTTCTGTGATAAGTAGATCAAGAGTTCTTTTCGACTGTAGAAAGGAAAAAATCAGACGGGAAAGACGAGAATACTGTGGAATAACAGTTTTATATATGTATAAGATGAATCTACGTTCTCTTAGATTAGATAACATGGCGCGAGCTCGGCGTAATTTCATACTGTATTTTAATACCATCTATCTAAAGTAATCTTCCCTCTCTTTGCATAAGAACGACGCAAAAGTCGGGGATATTCCTTTCATCTCACGTCGCACAACTACGACAAACAACTACGAGCTTATTTTCCTGCACTCATCGTCAGATTATCATTTTCCATCAGGTCGACCGATAGGGCAACTTTAGTTAGCGCCGCATTGCAAAACAACTTCCGGTCGGAATACCACTGATGAGAGTCACTGCGACCGTCTCGACCGTTCGACGTTCGTGCAGCTGTAAATCGAAGAAGCCGTCTGGCTTCTAATTTTATTACGCGACAGACACGAGAATGAATCGAGCGCGTCGGATTTCGCTCGTTCTTGCGACGCTATTGAAATTTCGTCAACGAATCTTTCAACGATTCGCGCCGCGAAATACGTCGTCCCACTGTGAGAAATTCACCGCGACTCGCCGTGGAACACAAATCTCCCTGTGATGCAACTCCGTTCGATTGCGTCACAGTGAGGGGGGGAACGATATATTGCTTTCATTATTCCTTAAATAATATTTGTGCTGAATATGGGATAACGCGTCTAAGCGATAAAAAGTAGATAAGAGCTGAATAGTTTAAACACCACGTGTTTTGGCTGCAAAACGTTGAAATACGTTTGAATATACGTAATCCCGTGTTCTCCAAGTGTGAAATAACTATGAAAATAGGATCTCTTGCCCTCGATTTTATCAAGATTCGAGGCGTTATTAAAATAAAGGCACGCGTCAGAAATCGTGATATTCATACGTATTGTTTTCTTCATACTATCGCGATATGCTAAACGTAATGACCAAATACTTTATCTCGATTTTATTCCCGATGTAACCCCCCCCCCCTTCCTCTTCAACTATGTCACTTAATTAATTATTATTAAAAATTCTTATATATCACACTATATTGTAACTACAGCACGAAATATTGCAGCAATATTTCAATAGTGCACAAAAATTGTAGCAATATTGAAATTATGATATTTTATTAGAAATATTGCAACAATATTGTAAAATATTATAGTTTTAATATTTTGTAGAAAATATTTCACAATATATTATTACAATTTAATAAATATTAGGGTTGCCACAGAAAACGAATTTTAAAATTTCCTAACTTTTCCAAGTTTTTCAGATGAAAATAGAAAATTTTCCATGAGTAATATAAAATATGTAAATTTTAACATTTAGACTCAAGGATTGTAGGAAAGCTAGTCTATATTATTAAAAACAACGCAAAACAAACTTAGTAGCATAGTACAATTTTGGGTGCAATTCAAGGCACAGCATAAAATAAACTAGTTTTGGAAAAAAAGAATGCAGTTATAACGAAAAGAGGGATCAAATAAAAATACTGAAAAAATATAAATTTTAATTATTTTATTAAAATTGTTTAAAGTGCACAAGTTTTTGAACGTATTTGACTATAAGCGTCAGATATAATATTTAAAAAATTAACAATATTTATAAATAACAATTATTTAGAATAGGAGCAGTTTCAGGGAATTGTGAGCAAATTTAGAAATTTCAGACTTTTTTACATTTTCCCCTGACTTTTCCTGGTTTCCATGACCAATTTCAATTTCCCTGACTTTTCTCGCGCGGTTTTCCATCAGGTTTGTGGCAACATTGGCAACCCTGATATAAGTACGCGGTCCCGGCCTTAGAGGGATACGCTTCTCATAAGGAGAAAACGTCCAGGGGTCCTATAAGAAGGAGTATGCAACTCGGATGGGAATCTAGCTTTTATTATTTAAAGTCATTTTACCTATGACTTGTTCTAAGCTCGGTTTAGGACTAGAGGGAACAAAAGATAAAAAACCGGCGGATAAAAGACGCGAGCGGACAGCGCATAGTGCAGCGAAACTAAAGCCCTAAACACAATGCGAGGCAATAGCGATAGCGATAGGAACAGAGGAATCCAACATACAGGAATCCGATGCACATAGGAACATGGAATAAGGCGATAGCGATAAATTTCTGACGAGTTGGAATTCTGTGTCTATACCGCCTTACAGCCTACCAATCAGCGATCAGATTTTTTATTCTGCTTATACACGCTATAACCTCTTTTCACGTTTAATTCCAGTTTCGACTCCTAGTTCGATTGTGATAAATTTAAAAAATGGATCATTTCAATTATTGTAATAATAATTATCATACGGATAGTACACTATCGACAGTACATTATGACATACAAAACATCGATGATAACCAAGTAGGCGATAATGAAAAATTCAATGACGAACTTTTAATCGATCTTGTAAAAAAATCGATCTTAAAAAATACTTAATTGAAAGCAATTTTTATCTTGTAATGGCTTAATGTGACTTAACGTTAATTTTTAGGTCTACTGAAGCAGATGAGCATGCTACAGTATGTGCGCGATCTGATTGGTTAGCCTTTATTTCTTTCGCCGCATTGTGCAATGGGAGGCGACAGTTTATATATCTCTTATTTCTATATTATTCTTATCGCTATACTATCGATATTGCCTCGCATTGTATTTAGGCCTTTAAAATTCTCAGACATAGCCCGAAAAAAAATGTTTTTATTTTAAACATTTTATCCTAAAAAAATATTTACTAAAATGATCCTATTTTTCATTTCAATATTAAAACTGACATTACAAGAAATAAATAAATAAATAAAATTCATAAAAATAAATCATTAAGCATTTCATCGATTTGGTCAAGATGTGGTATCTGATTCAATTATAAGATAATTATGTAAATACGTTTATCTCGCAATTTAGGTTATATTATCAGATTAGTATTATTGTATTAGATAATTTTTCTATATAATATTTATTAAAAACATTTACTTTATTTTTTTATGTTTCACTGTCTTTTATTGAAAATTTTAGTCACTTATTACGACATTTAACAAAGGTTTTTTTAAAAAATGCCTGGGCTTGCTCGTTCTGTACTCAAAATTTTATGAAAGTATATTTCTAAAAATGTGCATACATGGTAAATTTAGATGCATTTAAGTGCATATTTACAAAATACACCACCATTCATAAAAGTGGGAATTCTAGCAATTTTAACAATAATAATAAAGGACTCTTGGTAATAATACAAAATAAATATAATAATAAAGCATATAAGAGTCAATAACAAATTAAATTATATATATTAAAAAAACGAAATATTACATATTTCGGTCTTTGAATTAGACCCTCTTCAGATATTTACATATAAAGATATTATCATGATTTAATATTGTTGAATGTGAAAAAATACATCATAATCTCATATCGTATGAATAATTGAACGTTAGACAGAAGAATCGAAATTGCTCGCCAAAAAGTTGGAAGGCCGATTGAACAGAATTTCATCGCGAGCAATTTCCTCGCGTTTTATGAAAACGTAAGAATCTCTGTGAAAAAAATCATCGTACCAATTTTTTTCAAAAAGCACGTTAAAGTTTAGAAAGTGCTTTAAAATGTTTATTTGTTAAATTTTGGTTGGTGTTATTTCATCCGGGTACTTCACAAAATAATAAGAATATTGAAAAAATATCAATTTACTATAATATTTACTATAATATTTACTTTAATATTTACTAATTTTTATGTAATTTAACAAAATTCGAACGTTAATGTAAAACTATTTTTCCTCTTTAAAATGCATTTTTTAAATCTTCTCTACAATTTTTTTCACAGAGATACTTACGTTTTCATAAAATGCGAAAAAATTGCTAGAGTTCCCACGTTTATGAACAGTAGTGTATTTTGTAAACATGCACCTAAATGCACCTAAATTTACCATGTATGCATACTATTAGAAGTATACTTTCATCAAATTTTGGGTACAGACCGGGCAAGCCCAGGCATTTTTTTGAAACCTTCGTTAAATATCGTAATAAGTGACTACAATTTTCAAGGAGGACAATGAAACATAAAGAAGGGAAAGTAAATATTTTTAATAAACTACATAGAAAAATTATCTAATATAGTAATACTAATCTGATAATATAACCCAAATTGCGAGGTGAACGTATTTACATAATAATCTTATAATTGAATCAGGTACCACATCTCTGGACCAAATCGACAAAATGCTTAATGATTTATTTTTATGAATTTTATTTATTTATCGGTTTTTTGTAATGTCAGTTTTAATATAGAAATGAAGAATAGGACCATTTTAGTAAATATATATTTTTAATGATGAAATATTAAAAATAAACAACTTTTTTTCGGGCTATGTCCGGGAATTTTACGTTTCGCTCCACTCTGTGAGACATGATCGCGTCGCGTGTCACCCTCGTTCGATCGATTCGCTTACGCGGGCATCAGACGCGACGAGAATTTCCGCCGACGCGACGGGGGCGACGGGGCGAATCGATTCGACACCTTGAATTCGCGGAGCGACGTATCCGGCCAACCGGTGCCGACGTGCGATCGAAACCCACGTGATTATTACGTAATCACGCTCACCCGCTTTTAACTCCACGGCCAACCAAAGTTTTCACCCCGTCGCGTTGCGTCGGTCTGTCAAACTTTTCCCGTAATTATATATAGAGGTGTATATATTGTATATATTGTATCAATTGAATATTTTACACGCGACGTTTTCTGATGTCTTGAGACGTTACGATAGGGAAAACTGTCAAATCATTATGTTATCTCGTTTGCATATTTTTTTGTTTTCTCAACAGTGGAATTTTTGGTATCAACAAACGATAGGATAGCGTTAAGTACTTACTTTGATAAACGACGATGCTAAGTTTGAAATGAGAATTCTTTCTGATCCCGCAAAGTAACGGAAGGTGAGATAGAACGACGTGGAGGGGTTTAATCGCGTTGAGAAAACAGCGACGCGTTATCGGCGGCGTGTGTGACGTAAGAAATATCTCGTATCGGTTATTTGCGACCGCGAGCTCTTTAAATCGATGGAAATCCCGACGGGGTGAGATGCAAACGCGTGTGTCGCACATGACCGATAAGATTTCAAAAAAACTGTTCGTGTCATTTGCAAAAAAGACAGATAGTTGCTACTGTTCATCGTCGTGCGAGGCTCAAACGTGCGTGATGGGAATTAATTTATCATTCGCCAGAAGAAAACAACCGTGTTTATGTCTCGCGTTAAAAATAACTTAATTTTAATAAAGTTAAAAAAAGCTCGTAAATTTGCAAAACAAATAAGGATGACGATAAAAAGAGCAATAATAGACGTTACGAAACAAGTTTCAAAAATAAATTAATATATTCTTTGAGAAAATAGACAAAAAAAACAAATTTTAACCAACTCCTCACGAACGGTAATTTATTCTTTATAAAAAAAATTCATATTTAAAAGAATATTTTTAATTCTTTCTAAAAAAATATATAATTATAATCGAGATTATAATTTCGTTTATTTTATCTCCGCCATACACAGGGTTGTTTTGTTTAAAACTTTTTTTTAGACAAATGATTAAAATATGTTTTAAACATCACAGATTAAATTAAACATTTTTTTAAACAATTTAAAACAATGTTTAAAACGTTATTTTTTTAAATATGTTTTTAATACTATTTAGTAGAGGAGAAGGTGATACCCCCCAGTTACATTTTACACGATAACTTGATTTATTTGGTTAATAATGAATATTTAAGTTAAAAATTTGACAATTACATTCGTTAAAATGTTGTTGAATCGATTCTAGACTCAAAATTACGAATTATTTATTACTTAGGACTATTAATAAAAATGTGACGACATTGCATAATGGCGAATCGAAGAGAAACATGGATGGTAAATGTAGCCTTCCATAAGGCGTCGTCTACAATACACGGAGTAAAAAGTAAGAGTAAGAAATTGACCAATCACAGTCGAATGTGAGAAGAATAATCGACTGTGATTGGTCAATTTCTTACTTTTACTTCTTACTTCGTGTATTGTAGACGACGCCTTAAAGTCTTATAAAAAATTTGTTTTGTTTTGAAAACAGTTTGGTTACAAAATTAACAAAAAAGTAGAGTATTGCAGAATGTATACATGTATAAATATAAATTAATGTATATACATACACATGTATACATGTAACTTTATGGATATATAGGCAGCTCGGCACTAAAAATCTATATAGGAACGTAAACTATAGATTGATATTAGAACTATGATTAGTTCAAGGAATAATTATTTTGATATTAATCTCAAAAAAGAGACCGTGAGTAATCAATACGTATAAAGGACCACATTAGCAAAATGCCATGCTATTGTTTAAATTTGCATAACTTAAAATATATACAGTCAAATAAAATGTTAAATAGCAAATGACACACTCAAATACACATATATTCGTGTGATAATACGCTCAATTAAGAAAAATGAGGAAGTAGGTGTAATTAAATGCTAAAATGTACCTCAGAAACGTTTTAAAAAAAATGAAAGTAAAAATGCGTTATAATAAAATATAATAAATATATGTTTAAAACGTATTTTTTTTTGTTTTAAACATGATTTTTTTCCAAAGCTGTTTAAAACATATATAAAACATTAAAAATATGTTTTAAACAAAAAAACTGTATGTTTTGTTTTTTTTTTAAACACGATTTTAATCAACCCTGGCCGTGCATAATTTCGCCGGCGCGCAAACAAAGGGATCATTGTACTTTTTCGCGTGTAAGTCAGGCTTCAGCCAGTTCGCCGTTTTACGTGCTCGCCCCAGAGTCGTATGTCTCGTGACGTCATCTCGACACGGTCCGGCAACGCCGCTCGAGCCGACGAGCGACGCGCGACGTTGTCGGCTCGAGCGAGCGAGCGAGCGAACACAAAATGACTCCAAAATAATCATTAAAAGTCACTTTTCAATCATTTTCGATTCATTTTAATGTCATTTTCACGTTATCATGACTTGTTGTTCTGTTTGGGGCGCGCGCAACACGCCGGATCTCTTTCGTTGGAAATTTGGGAATTCGGTCTCGTTTCTTTTGGACCCGCCGTGATTTCCGTTGGCATTCCTTTCGTCACGCACGCGTGCACGCACGTACGCAGCATGCACGCACGCACGCACGCACGTATGCACGCACGTACGCACGATGACGAGCGTGATTTCATGCGGATACGTACATAGCGATACAGCCGCTATGTAACGTAACGAACGAAAAGAATTTAAGCCGCAATTCAAACTGCATCGATGCATATATATTTTTTTTTTATAGAAACCCTCACATATGCGTCGCCACTTGATAACGGAAAAATTCGTTTTTGCTGTGTCAGAAATTTTGCTTTTACAGAAATCTAATACAAGCCAAAGAAATTACTAAAAGACAGTAATTAGAAAGAATTACTGGAAGATAATAATTAATTACTTATCTTAACTCTTAGTACACACGATAATTCTCCAGTCCTTTACTACATACAATGAGTCATATTCGTGTTCCGCGTTGATATTCATCACTTTAATAAATCTACAAAAATTGTTAGATGATTTCTTACATGTGTACTTTAATACTTACATATTTAAAAAGTATTTATAAGATTGCGTAATTAAAAAAATTATGTATAAATATTATAATTAATTCGCGTACGGCTCGAGTCAGAGCGAGGAAGCGAGGAAATCAACGAGAAAAAAAGAAGAGAAAAAAAGATCCGGTCTGAATTGGGCTTTACGCTCGTTCGTGTAAAAAAAAACCATAAGGACAGCACTCTTCCGCCGATTGTGGAAAAGCGGCGGCCGTACCGCAGGTAGCTGGGACTGCTGGGAGCGGATAATATCGTGCTGTCACGTCATACGGTCTCCCGCCGGTCGGTCGGAGAAAATCAATCCGCTTCGCGCGCGCGGCATGCTACTAACCTTTTCGCGGAAAAGTGTGCGAGTGGCGACTACTAACCGCGCGGAAAACATCGACGCGCCTCAAGGGTCCGTTGCGATATTGACCCGAGATTGCGTTAGGTTATTTCTGTCGGGGTGAGGAGACGGGGGTGTGGATGACAGAAGAATAGGGGGAGGGGGGGGGGAAGGGGGGTTCGTTTATATTTTCAGACAGAACACTCGGATTTCCGCGAATCCCGGATTCTCACTTCCTTTACTTTTCGCACCATTCTTCCTTCCCCCTCTCCCCTTCTCTCTCTCTTTCTCTGTCATTATCTCGATCCTTATCTTTGTTTGTATTAATGTACCAATTTTGTTTAAGCGTTGAGGGAACTCCATTCCAGATTCCAGATTCCAGAGTTCAATAAATGATAATTTCCCTCCATTTTTTGCCTCTCTCGCACTTTCGAATCTTCCCTCGCTCTCTCTCTCTCCTCGTCCTGTAGGAAACATGAAGAGAGGGAGGGAGAAAGAGAGGACGATGCGCGTTGATCCGCGCCGACGGCGTATCATTTCATGAATATTGGCCTTCGACCGTGTCCTTGGCCCCGTATCGTTTCGCGAGGGATATCATGCGCGTATTGTGCCGTTCGCTCACTCGTTCATCCGTTCCGTTCATTCGTTCACGCTCGCTCGCGCGTTTGCGAAATCCGCGGAGTAACGGCCGGCTCCGAAATAGAAGTCGTGTGTCGGCATCCCGCTTTACTTACGAGCGCGTCTCTTTCTCTCCCTTTCATTTCTTTCTTGCCGCTGATGTTTCCCTTCGACTATTGAGAGTTTATTTACCGCAAATTAAGGAAATGTTGAAATAATATATTCAGACAGGTAAAGCTATCAATCGACAGCTGAAATCTGAAAAGGCCAGCCGGCATGCAAAATCGTGTGAACGTTGGACTTCAAACCGATAGATAATATGGTATTTTGTTTTCAACTTTTACGATTTCACACTATGCGATCATGAATGGCCTCGGTAATGGTTAGAGTATGAACTTACCGCTAAGAATACCGCACTTTAGAAAGGGACCTTTTCGGGATTAGGTACATATTTTTCGGCATTATTTGTGGTTTCGGTAATGGTCAAACCTAAAATTTTGCTATTTCCGAAAAATCACACTGTGAAAATCTATTATTCTTCATAGGTCTATTTTCTTTTAAACAACATACCACATTTTGCCACAACCTTTCTTAAAAGAAAAAAAAGACAGCGCCTGTTCCCTCGAACCTTCCTATTCTATTTACCATATTCTTACTTTTAAGATACGGTACCGTAATATTTAAATCTTTGTAGAAAAAAAATTATTCTATTGAATTGAAAACAAAATACACGCTAAAGATATTTCTTAACCGATTATAGATCCTAATCTATTATTTTTAATAAGAAAAATAAAAAACATTTTGGAATGTCCAAAGTAAAACCGTTCCAGATTTAGGGCCGTGATACATACTTAAATCATATCGCATCAATCAAACATTCTGAATCTCTTCTTTCCTTTCTTTCTTTCTTTTCCTTATCCTGCACTATGCGTTAAGCCATAGGTTACCAACGTGGGCGTGATCACCCCCCGATGGGCGCTGAGGAGATCTAGGAGAATGTTGCTAGTCCTAAGGGCAGTAGGAGGAGCAAGTGGGCAAAAGGACACGCCTGAGAAATATAAAATTGAATAATAATTCTCGAAAATATCAACAAACAAAACAACAAAAAAGGGCTAACGAGAGTTTTATCGTGGTAATTCTTGCGGAAAAGAAGTTTATTACAATTTTCGATAAGATCAGACATTTCGGCTTACTTTCGAGCCATCCTCAATATATCTGATTAATACAATGTAGAATCTTCCATGGCTAGACGAGAAAGTGACAACTCATTCCACCTCCCCTCATTATGACACAAAGTTGACAATTCAAGTGGCAACGAATCGAAGATGAATTCTGTATAAAGAGTCATTATCTTAATATGTGATCGAAATTAAGAATAAAATGAAAGGAGCCAGTCAACTCACCCGCACAGTCATGAGCACTTAAAACTTAAAAATTAAGATAATTCCGCAGGATGTCCATATTACAAATTCAAAACATAATATATAATTCGAGTATGACGACGGTCAACAATCGAATGAATCAAAATAAAATATACACGCAAACCACAATAAACGAGAAAAAAATGTTTATTACAGTTAGGGGAAAATATTTCTCTTCCCTCGTTTAATTATAAAACAACTACATTGGAATTTATCAAAAGCATAGAAAACAATATTAATAAATTACATATTAGTAATCGTTTTGATGTCAGGAATCGTGCTACACCAACCATCAATAATCTTTCTTCGGGTCTTAATCAATTCGATCGTCTGAAAAATAAATTAGCGAATATGTGGAAGACAACTAAATCTTTTTTAAAATATAATCGTGATGTTATGTTTACAAAAGCTGACAAGGGGAATGTGATTGTGGCAATGAGTAAAACAGATTATAGACAAAAAATGTTGACCTTATTAGATGATAGAGATATATATGAAATTGTTAAAAAGGATCAAATAGGCGCTCTTTCCAGAAGATTGAAAGAATTATTAACTAGATGAAAGAACAAAGAGTTTATTTCTCAATATATTTACAATAATTTATATGTCAGTGAAGGCATGTTACCTGGAGCTTATGGACTACCGAAAATTCCATAAACCAGATACATCTCTTAGAATCATCATTTCGGCCATTGACAGTCCTTTATACCCCATAGCAGTTTTTCTACAAAATAATCTACAAGATCAGCGTTAATTCTTTTAGTTACATAAAAAATAAAAGCTTCCATTTGACTAATGTTCCGAGTAAAACAACGCTAGAAGATATAATTTCATTTTAATTTCACTTGATGTTGTCTCTTTTTTTACGAATATACCGACTGATTTGGTACTTGACAGCATCTCTCATAGATGGCTCCTAATTTAAAAAATAATTATCATTTCGAAAGAAGAATTTTTTATTTCCTTACGATTAATGTTTGACTCTGCATATTTTTTTTTTGACAATGTTATTTATACATAAAAATTTGGAATGCCTATGGGATCACCCTTATCACCAGTTATCGCTGACTTTGTACTACAAAATTTAAAGAGGAAAACCTTGGAACTCTAAGTTTCTACATACCATTCTATATCCGTTATGTAGATGATATTATCATGGGAGCTCCTTTTGACAGAACTTCGGAGATCTCACAAGTTTTTAATTCCATCCTCGTTCCATCCTCGTTTACAGTTTACGATGGAGATAAATGAAAATTAAATTTTTTAGACATCACTATCATTAAGAATAATAATTCTCTTGATTTTGATTGGTATCACAAACCTACATTTTCTGGGAGGTATTTAAATTTTCTTTCCTAACATCTCCTTTCACAAAAAAGAGGTACTATAATAGGAATGGTTGATAGAGCATTCTTGTTATCAGTTCCTAAATATTACAAAAAGAATTTAATATTCATCATAGAGACTCTTTTAAATAATGATTATCCGGTGGATTTCATTTTTAAGGTAATAAATGAACACCTTAAATCTTTGTTAAACAAAAAAACGCTAAAGCAATGTGATGAGAATATAATTCTTACAGAAGAGATAAAGAAGACGTGGTTCTCGATCCCGTTTGTGTCAAAGATCTCAGAAAAATTCTTAGACATCACAAAGGACTTTAATGTGAATTTCATATTTTTTAGTCTTAATAAATTTAATTGTTTCATCAAAACACATAAAGATCCGTTACCTAATTTGTCAAAAAAGAACGTAGTTTATAAGATCAATTGTAAGAACTGTTATGCCTCATATATCGGTCAGACAAAGCAAACTTTAAAAACGAGAATCACGGAGCACCAAAATGATATCCGAAAAAATAGTAACAATCATTCCATTATCACTGAGCATAGATCGAAACCACGATTTTGATTAGGATAATATAGAGATTGTGGATAGTGAGCGGTGTTTATATAAGCGACGTATTGCCGAAATGTTACACATATAGCTATAAAAAAATAGTTTAAATTTACGATCCGACACCGAATTTTTATACCATTCATATATCTCTATTCTTAATAATTTACAGTAATTTACACTATGAGTTCTTCTTTTTCTTGTTTTTTGTCATTCGATATTTTTATATTGTTTATGCTTTAAATCGAGTTGAGTACTGTCGTTTGATTTATTGTCTATGCCTAGAATAATATATAATAAAGTTTGACTTTCTCGCTTTCTCGTTTGTTATGGTTTGCGCGTATATTTTATTTTGATTTTGACTCATTCGATTGTTGACCGTCGTCATACTCGAATCATACATTATGTTCTGAATTTGTAATATGGACATCCTGCGGAATTATCTTAATTTTTAAGTTTTAAGTGCTCATGGCTGTACGAGTGAGTTGGCTGGCTCCTTTCTTTTTTATCATTTTATTCTTATTGTTAGTTTCAATCACATATTAAAGTAATGACTCTTTATATAGAATTGATCTTCGATTCGTTGCCACTTAAATTGCCAACCTTGTGTCATAATGAGGGGAGATGGAATGAGTTGTCACTTTCTTATGTAGCCATTGAAGGTTCTACATTGTATTAATCAGATATATTGAGGATGGCTCCAAAGTAATCCGAAACGTCTGATCTTATCGAAAATTGTGATAACTTCTTTTTCGTAAGAATTACCGCGATAAAACTCTCATTACGCTTGAGAAATTAAATCCCCTAAATATTTTCTAAACAAACATTTAAACATTCACTTTATTGTACAAATATTACAAATGGCAAACGTTTTGTTTATTTAATGCTAGCATCTGTTTTTTGATATGTATCATTTCTGATATATATGACTAAAACGACGTTTTAGACGAGCCCTCATACGTTAAAAGATCTGTATCAGAAATGATACATATCAAAAAACCAAGGCTGAGAAGTAACGCGTTACTTGTAACGCCGTTACCGATTTCGTCGAGAGGTTAACCACTTAATTATGTATCCGTGGGAGAGAGTCCTCGAAATCATTATAAAATTCATATGATATCTCTATGTATAATTCGATAATTACATATGCAACCACGATAAATCATTGTATAATAATAAATAAATTCGTATATTTTACCAAATGACTTCATATGTAGTGAATTCAATTTTTTCTTTTTTTAAAATGGTTTTTTTAGGGATTACAAATATTTGGTGAAATGCGAATCTCAAAATCCCAACAAATATGTCTCCACTCACTTAACTATGATTTGGACAAAATAGATAATCGATACCAAGTTGTTTGATTCGAGGGAGAACAGGTACCAATATTTGTTAACGATGTTTTAATAGACTCTAATGAAGATTCAGGTAAATATTTTCTTTCACATATCATACATAACAAATAGTGATTTATTCATATTAACATTCTTGAAGCTTCCACGGGTGCTTTCTGTATGAGGGTTATGCGTTTCGCGGGTTTCCTCCAGATCCATTCTTGAGATTTATTCATATTATATGCTTTATAATTACTTATTTTTAGATGCAACATTAGACTGTACGAATGATACGAATAATACAGATGATAATACAGATAGTGAAGACGAGGAAGAAAATAACAGTGATATTGGATAAAACGCACGAATATAAAGTATTATTGAAAGTTTTTAAATTCAATTTTGTTCTATAATTTTTAATTTTATTATTTATAAGTTATGTATAACTAAATTAATATTTTTAATATTGTTTCGACGTGTTTGATAAATATTTTACAAAATTAATGTTTTTAATATTGTTTCGATACGATTAATATTTTAAAAAAGTTTCCAATTTATAAACAGATATAAATGTAGATTTATTGCTCATAATTATATTTATAATTATTTATAGAGGAAAGGTCCTTATTATGAGATACCGAGTCCATTTGGGGTAAATGTTAGAAGTTTATGGAGAGAATTTAAAAAAATAATAGGTCATTTTAAAAGGAATTTAATAAGCTTTAAGATAATGTGTGTGTGTGTGTGTGTGTTATATAAAATTTAATTTAAATTTCATTTTTTTTGAAAATTAAAGAAATGTAAAAATTGAGTAAATCGCAAAGTCAAAAAATTGTACTCCTAATATGAGATGCCCCGAGCAATCGATATTAAAACGCAAAGTATATCAATATTGTAAATAAAAAACTTTATTTAATGTATTTCTTAAATACAAACAAACACAGCCAGGGTGCGTGAAAAATGAGTATACGATACATACCCAGAACTCGTTTTCAGATAGTTGAAATCAAGCATCGCAGAAATAGGCACTCGACATTTATTCCGATTGTCCTTTTTGTACAATAACATTTATACTTTAGCAACGATTTTCACTATGACATGGGAGCACATGGGTTATTTTATATTAGAAATACCCTGGATATCTCATATCATGATTTCCACGCCTTACGATTTTACAATCATCAAATCTAACTTTTGTAATTAAGCAATTTAATATATCCTGTATTTTTCTATTAGTACGACCTTACTCTATCACTACATGAAGAATTTATTGCCAAATATTTATTTATTAAATAATAAACAATGTTCAAAGACTCATCTTAATGAAATTTGAAGACATCAAAATTCTAAAATCTTTTTTTACAATGACTACAGGCATGATCCATAATGAATTTTTTACTGAATAGTTTTCAATCCAAGAACAATAAATTCATGGTGGAACCAATAGATAGCGTCTATTAGCAGAAACGCCGCTATCTCATATTAGGCGCCTATCTCATAATATTTTCTTTCCTTTATATATTTTTATTTATATTTTTCTCATTTTTATCAAAAAACAATGTTTTTAAATTAATATTATTTAATCACATGTAAAAGTTATACAACAGAAACCCAGGATAGAGAGTAGCGCAAACCAACGCAGCAAAGGGCCGCGCGCGTAACATCATCCTTTTGATCGCATCTGTCGAGGTATTAATCCCGTCAAAAAGCCGTTTATTTTTTTCGTATATAGCATTAAATAATTTAGTGCTCTGTCAAATTCCAGATTTTACAAAATAGTCACGTTATATTTTTTTTGTAACTTTAAGGTAGTGCTGACACTACATGTCATCTAACGTTGGGCTGTCGATTATATTTCTACATTTTGTAGCTGATTGAAGTTTGGAACGTTCTCGGAGCAATTTTTTCAAACCGATTTCCCTCATTTCTCCTTTTGCACAGAGGTCCCTCCGCATGCCAGGCAACGAATAAAAAACACCTCGCTCGAATACGTGCGTCGGAAGGCACCCTTATGGGCGAAAAACCATCCTTGGGGGGGGAGGGGGGGATAACTTAAAAATTTCTAAAAAGTCCGAAAACGATTTCCCCCATTTCCAAATTTTGAAGTTATCCCAAAGGTGGTTTTTCACCCGTAAGAGTGCCTTCCGACACACGTATTCGAGTGGGGTGTTTTTTATTTGTTGTCTGGCATGCGGAAGGACCTCTGTGCAAAAGGAGAACTTGTTGAGGGGGAAATTATTTTCGGACCTTTTAAAAATATTTGTATTTATAATATTATATTTGTATTTGAAAGAGTACCGATTAAGCGAGCGTTCTCTCGAGGCAATGGATCGTAATTCCATTGCAAATTGTTCATAAAAAAAATACAGCATTAAACAAAGTATCTTTCGAAACGTGAATACATAATAAATGCAAATCCTAGACGGTCAAATTGGATCTTCAATATTTAAATAATTCAGTGTAAATTTATATCATATCTAATTCTGTAAACTACGCGCCGAATATAATTTTTGCCGTCTTGAAACACAATCCTAACGGAACTATAGAATAATAATATTATAAATTAAATTAACAAGTAATTTATTACTATTTATGTCTTTACAATGCCAATAGGAACAATTTATATACGTGCTGCGTGGCGCAGTGTCTCCTCGCCCACGTTGCAGCTATAAAGGGAAGAGCAATGGGTCGCTAACCAGGATTAATCAACCCGCAGACTGTCGGCGCGCGATTCGCCCTTTAGCCGTCATCTAGTTAATAGACACGTCGCTGCACAAAGGCCGCGCGCGAATTCGCGCCGGCAATTTTCACATTTGCCGAACGAAAACGGCGCCGCTTGCCATTGTGATGATAATGACCAGCGTGACGACCGATCATTCTGCTCGTCGAGCATGCGCATCCTTTAAAATTTAAATCGACCCGTCGAACAACCTGGCGATCGGAGAGGAAAAAAAAAGGAAACGACTAGCCCGGGCATTCGACCCAATTCGACCTGTCCGCTGATAACAGTGACGTCACATAACGTACTCTACTCGTTACTAGTCACAGACCGTAGTACGTGACGAGAGCGGTGACGAGCGTGACGATAATAATACTACCATCGCGTACTACGTGTGTTATACGCGTTAATGTTAAATCGCGCCGCTCTCGTGACACGCTTTCGGCCGGCTCTCACGCGCGCCGATTGACACCTTAAAGCCTGAGACACAATTGAAAAGCACAGATATGAGATAATAGGAACAGGAAATAACAGACTTCAATCAGAAATTGTGAATATGTATCACAGCAGATACCCTGCAATTGAGTCTCAGGTGTAGCCTTCCTATCAATTTTCTTACTTGTACATTATTTTTCGTATAAATTGTTCTTGTATGTTGATTTCTGCAATATTTTTATACATTATTCTATGCACTTGACATATGTTTTTAAAGAGTTTACCCCGGAATGATGCGCTTTATCTATTTATCTATGAAGAGAGTGTTGCAAATTTGCAATGTTTACTTTAAAATGAAATTCGATATAAATTCGGAGTAAACTTGGGATTTGTGCAAATTGGTTATAAATTTAATGATATCTCGGAATCACTCTTAATTTTACTTCAAGTATTTTCTCGTTCATTATTTCTGCGCGTAAAACGCAAGAAAAACAGCGTATTTCTTTTGACGGTTTACGCGAATTTGTCTGTCTATCCGCATGTAAACTCGACAATCATTTTGTAATGTCAGAAATAACTTCAAAGACATTAAAGTTACTCTTATGGGCTTTCTACAACAAGCCATTACCTAAGTTTTAAGCGAGGGGGTAACCATTAGCTGAAATATTGTCCCATAAATTACATGACATCATATGATTTCATCTGATTACAAATAATTTTTTTCGCTACATATGATGTCGTTTGGTAAAATATATGAATTTATTTAATATTATACAATGATTTATCGTGGTTGTATACGTAATTATCGGATTGTACATAGAAATTTCATATGAATTTTATAATGATTTCGAGGACTCTGTCCCACGATTACATTAAGTGGTTACCCCCTCGGTTTTAAGTCTCAAGCTATAAGAAATTAACTAATATTACAGTTGACTACTTTTCTCACATTCCTGTGACTGGTTAATTTCTTACCGCTTGAGACTTAAAGTTTAAGTAACGACTTATTTTAGAATGTGCATTAATTTTATTTCAAGTATTTTTTCATTAGTTCTTTCGCAATGCGTACGTTTTCTGCGTTGGAGTGAAAAGCAGTGTGCTTCCTCTAACGATTTACGACGAAAAAGAAAGAGCAGGCCAACGTGAAAAGATGAAAATTAATGCGCGCGAATTGAATTATCTCGAGAGGAAACCACGGAATAAGTCCGTGCAACCGGCTATAATATTTTTGTCCCCCCGGATTGAGCAGTGTAGTGCATGTGCACGCTTGCGCGTGTCGCGTGTTCACATTGCGGAGAAGCGCGAAACGAAGTACGGTGAGAAAACGAAAGTACGGTGGCCGGGGGGTCGCCTTGCGGATCGATAGCGGCTTTTTCGTCGTCAACGTTGCCGTCGCCGCCGCCGATATCATCGTCGCCGTCGCCCTTCTTCTGGGCGCCGTGTTGCCCGGGCTTGCGCGATGATGTCATATATTCGGCCGAGTTTACGCGTGTTTGTAAACAGGCCGAGCGAAAGAGATGCATGGTGCAGAAAGAAAAAGAGAGGAGAGATAAATGCGAGAGGGTGAGACGGGAAGCGAGAGAATGAACGACGGAAAGGAAACGTCTCCCTTTTGGGGATGGGTTCAAATGGGCCCTTTATTTGCCGAGAGGATTTATGCATCTGCCGAAAGGTTGTTTTTTAATGACAGAGATCGCTGGAAACGATACTAGATGGCGATGATACTAACGGCGCTCTTTGTCTGTTTCAGATTGTATCTTTAACGAGAGGGTAACTTATATCCCGAGCAGAAATTTTGAAAGGGCCATGATCTCGGGTTCTTATCAGGATGCCCTAATACCTGATCAGGCGCTGATCGTAAACGTAACGTCGAGAATGAATGAAGATTACCTGATCGGACAACCATAATCGGGACCGGATAATTTTACCCTTTGTCATGCCTTATTTTTAATAGGAAATTTTGAGGGCACTGCAAGGGCATTAATAGGGCTCTGATAAGGTATTTGTTGCTCAGATACAGGTTAGGTTGCGATATACAGTGACATGCAGAAATTTCCGGCCAGTAACATTTTGCACTCTAATTTATAAAAAAAATTTTGATAAAATTTGCACAGATCATAAACATTTATTATAAATATTATGAAATATTTATTATTAATGTTATAGTACATTCTATGAAAATACTTAATGAGACATTATAATCCAAGTAAAAAATACTTATTAGAAATATTTATTTATATCTATCATAAATATTGTATAAAATATTTAGTCTATATTTTAATAATATTTCGAATAAAGCTTTATGTAAAATATGTATGAAATTTATGTAACATTTTAAAAAATGATTATTAATAAATATTTATCATAAATATTCGGTGCTGTCTGGGGTAATGTATAGATATGCTATTTTATGTTTTAAATGTACTTACTATTTTCTGATACGGATTCGCATGAGTACAATGCTTGACGAGATGCACGAAATCTTCTCACTCGTATTCGCGTTATCAAACGTGTTTTATTATAATTTGCATCCATAATTCAATATTTAACATTACACGATATATAACTTCAAGAAAATATATGCTCTTTTTATAAAAACAATGAATAGGGACAAGGAAATCCGGCCACTTTCAGGATTACCCGAAAAAAATTTTAAAACGCGCTCTCTGATTTGTTGCCGATCAGACACAGGTCGGGAGTTCCATATTAGGGCACATCCTACTGTTTCCTGATCAGGTCATAGTAGGAAATTCCGTATTATGACATACCCTATCTTTTCCCGATCAGGCAAGGATCGGTAATTCCGTATTATGGCATTCCCTACTTTTTCCCGATCAGGCATTAGTCGTGCATCAGGCATTCCCGATCTAATTTCTGCTCGGGTACTTAATGTAATCGTGGGACAGAGTCCTCGAAATCGTTATAAAATTCATATGAAATCTTTGTATATAATCCGATAATTACGTATGCAACCACGATAAATCATTGTATAATATCAAATAAATTCGTATATTTTACCAAATGACTTCATATGTAGTGAAAAAAATTATTTGTAATCAGATAAAATCATATGATGTCACGTAATCTGTGGGACAATATTTCAACTAATAGTGGTTACCCCCTCGATCGTTAAGTTTGTTTAACTCTCCGGTGCTAACAGTGGATTTATTATTAGATCCACTCAACTATAAATCTCTTTGTAAAAAAATGTCAAGTTCATTTTCTTTGTTATACTTGTATAAATTTAGATTATTCTTATTAAAATATAATTAGTGGTCATTATTATTATTTGTACGAGTTACGTCATTTTGGTATCTAGAAATTAATTAGTACCTTAACATAAATTAACATAAATTAACATAAATTAAACGAATCTTAATTTATCCTGTTTTCATAATGTATGATTGCCTATAAAGATTAAAGATTAATTTATTAAAATTTAGTATTTTTCGCGTTCCGTATTGCGTTTACAACGCTTGTAAGTATCATTCGTTCTTGTTTGATATTTGATAGACAACTAAGACGAACTGATGCTTACAGCGTGAAAGTGGAACGCACCCATAATCAGAAAAATGCAATCTCGTTCGTATTACATTCTCGATCGTAATGGAAGAAAACGAGCGAAAAGAAATGTTTGCGATTGAACGGCTGGCTCCCACGTGTCTCTAGCACTGCAAGCTGGAGTTGCGCAGAAGTGTTTGCATAAAATGACATACAAATATTACTATTTAAAGTTTACGTTTCGATTTTAAATCATCATATTACTTAAATTAAATACTTTTTAATACTATTAAAACGCAAATTCTATGATATTCTGTGCATATATTCATGAAATTCATAAAGTTATCTTGTTTCTTAAGCATTTATCAAAGTAAATAATTATGAGAATCATCATAATAAATAATAAATCTCATAAAATTATTGCACGTAAAACAGAAAAAGGAAAAGAATATTAGTTTACAAAAAACTTCATAATTCTTAATAAATAGTATTAGAATGGCTCAATAATAATAATTAAATGAATCAAATATCAAATTTATTTTCTTACTAATATTTTATTTAAAAAATTGTTTTCTAATATTTAATGACTTTGTTAATATAAAATTATTTTTCGTAAAAAATGTTTATTTTTTATTTCATAGCTTTTTAATATTTTTATTTCATATTGAAAGAGTAATAAAAGATAAAAATCAAAATTTGGTAAGTAGAACATTAAATTTTGTAAAATAGGATTAATTTAAAATCAATTTTTCGATTATATATATCGAGCCGCATCAAAGAACCGAGATTAGGATTGCAATCTTCCATTACAATTTTGCATTATAAGCCTTTTACAATGCAAAATTGTAACAAGCAAAGACAAGACGACTCGCAATCGAGTACGTAGCATCAAGTGAAAAAATTAAAAGTGTAAGTGAGAGGCGAACTCGCAAGAGGCACGTTCGTGCAGCGAGACATTTAGTTCGGACGGGGTCTAAGGATTGCGTGTAATACCCACGACACACGCGACCGCGAAACGCATGGCGCGGGACACGCGACATCGCGTTCCCGTCGTTTCGTTTCGTTTCGTTTCGTTTCGTTCGCCACCCCGCTCTCCTCTTTGCAAGACTGCAACCCGTCACGCCATCCCGCCATTAAGGCGAACCGGTGCAATATGCACTTTAGGACGTCGGTCTCGAGGCGCGAGCTTGGCCGGTTGATCAGCTCGACCTGAAAATCAAACGGCAGAAATAAGAGAAAACGAGTCGGTGCAACGTCCACCTTTAACGAGTGCTCGCTTTCGCCGCTTTTTGAGAGCGCGGTGCCACGAAGTCGACGTATGTGATTAGATTAGGCCAACCCTCCCTTCCGTTTAAAACGCGAATATTTTATCTCGCTCTGTTCTCAAGTGGAATATACATATAAGACTGATTTAAAATTTTGCACGGCATCGCATTTATGTACACGTTTACAAATTACAATACTTATTCTCTAACTTTTAGATTGAATTGTCACTCTGAATTGTGAAATCTTACTCTTAAAGATTGAAAATTGAGTCTCTCTTTTTCAAGACTGGTTCAAATTTCGCTCTTTCGAGTGAGATCCATTTCAAAGATTTTAGAGAGTATATATTTTCGACTACTCGATATATTTTAATGAAATTGTAAGAATGGATGGATTATGAAAAGTTAAAATAAAATTGGTGCGATTAGAATAAATATAATTAATAATTAAAAATAGTTTTTATTCAACACATTAAATGGAATACGATACGTGACTGTAATTTATATTTGTAATGTACGCATATTAAAATAACATTTAAATTGTTTTCTCTTGCATTAATTTATATAATATTTTTAGATTTATATAAATTCTGACAGAAAATACAGAACGATCAAATGCAGAGACTTCAAATTTTATTTTGAAATATTTGAGAAGGAAAAAATAAAACAAGTACACTTCAATGTCATCAATCCTTTTCGCCGTATTTAAAAAATGTTATTTTATTATTACGCACATATATTGCGTTAAATTATAAAATACGAATATCTCAAAATTATAACAGCGCCCAAAGTAGTTATTTGAAAAAAATAATTGCTTTACGCATCAAGTACGAACAATTAATTTTACAGGCAACGAATGAAATAATAAAAATTAAATTACTCACCCTACGATTGTTCCGCCCTTACCTGCCTTCTCCTTCTTCCAAAGTCTTTTATTGCACTCGCACAGAAATTACTCACGAAAAAGCAATTAATTACCATCGTCCGTGCAGCTCTCTTGATGTATAATATATATTTTATGATATTGTAACGAAAAAACAATTAACGTGAGAGAAATATAATCGCACAAGAGGAGCTGCAATCCGCTTGACACGATGTTTCGCGAATAAGCATAACGAGAAAGAGCCTCAAATGACAGAATAGTTTTTACAACCTCGATTGTATTCGTCGAGTATTTGATACTAAAAATTTTTATTTTAACTATTTATTTACGATTCCATTTATTGATTAAATGACGTGACGTTCGCTCGGGGCAAAATTCATCCGTTTTATACCTGTGAAATTCCAGTTAATAATCGAAAGATTTGAAAATTGCGTCGACAGTTTTACCCTGATACTGTATGATACGGCGCGATTAATAGAATCAAATTAACAGCTAATTAAAATGCGAGGGGTTATCCGAAATTCAATATTATACGCACTTGCATGATACGTTTCCAACAAATAAATTTTGTGGAATTTGTATTTTGACGAATTCTCGTCTGGGCTTTTCATTATTGAAAACCCTCGCAATTGGCAGCTCGTGTATACCATGCGCACTCGATTGCATGAAGAATGCTGGGCAAATTAGATTTTAATCACTGAAAAATTCGGAATGCGAGGTACAGTCGAATTTTTGAATGTTACATAAATAATTATTGTGGATGAACAATAATTTACAATTCTTGTGCTCTTTGATTCTTGCTGAAAATGCTGAGAATAGATCGTGCGAATTATCTCCTTCCATAAATCGTTACTTCACTTACGAATTGTTAATTGTATGAGTTTATTAATTGAGCAAAGTGATAAACGCTAATTGAATAGAATTGCCTTATTACCGAGAACCTTATTTGTCAAAAAACATTTGATTTACAATCATATGATTTATATATAAAGCATAAAAGCATTTCGTTCTTAATTATATTTCTTAATCGTTTGAATATATTATAACAGAACATTTCATTGAAATTATTTCACTCAACATTTAGGAGGTATTATCGGACTTTTTTTATTGTAGCATCAGCCCATACAGCACAGATTATTCTAATAATATTGAATAACATTGCAATATTTCACTAAAATTGCAGTAACACTGCAAACGTTGCAATGTGTCTGTAAACTTCTGTGCTATATATATGGAAGTGCTGTGCGTGATTCCTAATTCTCGACTTTTGTAGCTTGCGGTTCGTATGAGATTTGTGAATAGCGTGGTTAGATAGATTCGTCAAATTCATGTTTCTCTTGTTTACTATTCGTGCCGATTCGCAAGTGGAGCGATTTTTCAGTAAAATGAAAAGGCGTGAATCAACAACGCGACAGTTTGCAGTGTCATATATAGATAGAGAGAGATATATATTGTACAAACAATGAACCTCAAATCGCAAACAATGTGAAAAAGCCTATAGTGACGATCAATTTCTATAAGTCTGCTATGAATTGTACATAACGCTAGTTGGAGACAAAGTGAGATGTAATAATTTAAAACCAGCGGTAATCTTCATCACGATAAAATATTTTTTTGTATTTAAAATAAATATTTTTTCTATTATATATATGTGTGTCATAATATCAGTAAGATAATATTGCGGTCTGTAACGAAAGAGTAAATTCGAGAGTAAATTGAATTAAATTAAATTAAAATTAAAATTAAATTTTTTCCAAGCGAAAACTCTATTTGTTCTTTAGTCAAAGCAAAACAACAAGATAACGACCAAAAACGAGCATAAAAGTTGTTAGATTATAGTAAAATAATATATATTTGAGATACAATATCAATCAGAATTTAAATATGTAGACGATATCTTGCTCGTTTTACCTAGAGAAAAACTAGATGAAATTGTCAATAAATTCAATAGTTACCATGATCGTCTCAATTTTTTAGACATCTCTTTAATCATTGACAACAACAAAATTATTATTAACTGATATCACAAAAATTCGTTTTCGGAACGTTGTCTATCATTTTATATTAAAATCATCCAAATTGTCACAAGATAGGAACCATTTACAACATGATAGATCACGCATTGTTACTCTCTCATCCAATTTTCTATAATAAGAATTTTGAATTATGTATAAGACTATTGCTAAACAACGGGTATCCTCTGTTACATCCCGATAAAATCCTCTCTTTCGTTATTATAAATATATGATTTATACCTTATTTTTATCGTATCTCTGGATTAGTATTTCGTCTTAGTTTTGATATTTCGTCCCTATTTTATCTTTATTTCGAAACCGAAAATTCCTTTTCTCTTATAGAGAGGTATATTTAGTTCCTTTATTTAAATATTCAAACCAACAGATAGATCACGTTATGTACCTTTAAGCGTCACACAGATTATCTACTCTAAAGAATGTCTAAGAATATTCCACGATCTTTTTCAAAGAAGCCTTTCTATAAAATAATAAATAAAAGCGTATATTAATATTATATTAGTGATAATGTATGTTACATTAGCGTTTAGCAATTAAACAATTAATAGCAAAATAGAAATCTTCCTGAATGCGAGGACGAATACCTTTTTCTTTCTTTTTTTTTTCTTTCTTCCAATAAAATTAAACCAATTTTAGATATATAATTCAGAATGTAATAGATTCGCCTTGCATAAGGATGTTAAGGAAAACCGAATTTTTAAATTATTAAAACTCTAAACTATTACCTATTAAGATTAAACCTGTAGGGAGTAGGACTTACGCGGAGCCTTGCTGCCTTATTTTAAGGAAACAAGCGCGAGTATAGGTTCTATCAAATTTTAAAGAGTATTGATTGGTACTGAAAGGACACAATCCCATATTCATTTCCAAAATATAAAAGGAGCTGCCAAAAGCAGTCGTCAATTCAGTTATACATCTAGTTTTTAATCAGTCATTCATTCGTTCAAGTCAGTTATACATCCAGTTTTTAGTCAGTCATTTCATTCGTTCAGTTCAGTTATTCGTTCGGCTTTTATTCAGTTATTCAGTCGAACAGTTATTCATTCAGTTATTCATTTATAGAGCAAAAATAGAAACCTATCCAATATAAACAGAAATTAATTAGATCAAGGTGAGAACTATCCTCGTGCTTCATCAAAAACACACTCTTATATTTTTCTTTCCTCATTGTTTTGTTTTTTCTATTAAACGAAAAATACTGAATATATCAAATCGACTGAAACCTATAAGTCTCTGCTCTGCGTCTCATTCAATTACATTCAAATACATATATTATGAGTATCCGAAAGGCTGTTGAGACTGTTGCTGCCAATACCCATACAGCACCAAACTTCTACGGATTTGTACATTTTAGGAATGTACAAATGTTCTTAGAACGTTCATATTACGTTCTATTAATGTTGTATGTTATCTGGGTAGCGTGGCCTCCGTCTTATAACACTTTCTCGGAGTATTCATAATTATCTCACATCCAGAGGACTGTTACGACTGTCGCTGCCAATAGCGTGGCCCCCGCCTCACGGCAGTTCTTCGGAACATTGATAATTTTTTTTGCATTACTTGCATGCCTACTAAAGACGGACGAAGAGATTAAGATTTCAAATAAAATCAGCTCTTATTTCAAATCACGATCCTTTCCCCTATTTTCAAAAATTAGCGCAGTTATTAGTTCAAAAGACACCGGTAGACTCACCCCGCGAACGCGTACCTATATACTCTCAAACGATTAGAGATCAATCTCACGTTTCCGAATTACAAGAACATTCGAAAAGCCGATCCACGTAGATTCGCCTATAAGCTTCATAATCTTTTTGGCACCGGGTTCAAAATTATCCTTCCGAATAATTATCCAATACTTCCCAGTGAAAACATTCTTAACCGCACAACTTGATTTCCGATCCCCGGGTAAATTGCTTAAATGCATTGACTCAAAAACCGGAGAAAATCTCAATAGCGTGACGTAACACCTCTCTCTAGAGTTTATTTTCAATAATATAAATAAAAGATGTATAGTAATAAATCAACTTTTTTCAATAGAAAGATTCGACAGGAAGAAAAGGAAAGAATAGAAAATCTTGTTAAGAAAGAATTAATGGTAATTCCAAATATTAAGGGTATTACTGAAAAGGCAACGTCAATATTTAATAAATCAGTGACATTGGTTGGTCATTGTATAATTAACTTAATAAGTTTGTCAAAATTCAAAAAGACAAAACAGATCCAGCCTTTACAGACTAAGTAATACATAGAATTAATTGTCAAAACTGCGAGGCCTCTTACGTGGGCCAAACCAAGAGGAAGTTGCGAATGAGAATTAAAGAACAATTGTAACAATATAAAATTGGATCCATCCAGACATTCTGTTATCACTAATCACATGTTGGAATACGGTCACATGTTTGATTGGGAGAATATTAAAATATTAGACATTGAACATAATTACAATAAAAGATTGATTACAGAGATGATCTATATTAAAGAGCAAAAGAATGGTATCAATTGTAAAAAAGATACAGAAATGTGGATGGTTCCTATATTCTTAAAGAAATTTCTAATGACTCTAATTGATTGGTTGGTTACTGCATTTGAATTGATTGACTTATATGTAACGTATATTCTAAAGTCTATATTATTGGTTACGGATAATTAATAACATTTAAGCTCATTGTCTCATATGTGTTGCTATTACTCAGGTTAGTGTTAATTTACCTCAGGATTCCGGTATGAACAATGACTCTGAATTATATAATTTCACTATAATCTATTAGCAGAATCCTGACAGCTTATGTCAATCAATCCACACCATGAATATAAGGTAATTCGACTACTTGATACATTTAATTCTATTTCATTACAATTCTTACACAATTTTATCAAATTTTGTTCTCAGACTAATTTTTATCATTGACTACTCTCTTTGGACTTAACGTGATTCTCGCCCTTGAACGAGGATTTAATTATATTGTATAACATCGGTACTCTTATGGACATAGTGTGTCAACAGACGCTTATGATACAATTACGACATTAGTTCCATTTTTTTCCCTGATTGTGAGAAGCGTCGGTGAATCGTCGTCACGAGCTCGTTTGCGAAATGTTCCACGAGTTCATAAAAGTCGGCACGAACGGCCCAATAGCGAATGAATGGTTAAGCAGTAACGGTTATAGATGATTATTACGATAGATACGAGTATGACACATGCGATGCAACATTGAAATGTGACTCAGAAATATTTCTGAGTCATCTTTTACTACGCAGTAGATGAGAAAATAATTTTTTCGTAAATGAGAGGTACCTATTTTAGATCAGAAATCCTCAAGTAAAGTGAATACCATACATTTGGCCCGCTATATTTTTCAGGATTCACTTAAAGTAGAATGAGATTGATTATGTATAAAATAGAATGAGATATTCACGCACCTCATTCTATCTTATGCGACTATCTCATTTTATTTTAAGCAAGTGTTGAAAAATATGCGGTTCAACCAAAATTATCTAAATAGTGTCTAATTTCTTACTTGAGATTCTCTATCCCAGATATAAAAATGTATGATATTTAGGGAATATATAAAAATTAATGATTGCACATTTCTTTATTATTAAAAATTATAACAACGTAGAAAAAAATATATTTACACAGTAAATAAGAAAATGTTAATTTTAACATTTTTTACATATCCCAGGAGATCCACTCTAAATTTTAAGTTAAAGTAACTCATTCGTCTTATGTTATTTATTAACGAACTAGTAATGTTAAATAATTGACACAATACTTTACACTTATATTTGTTATTTTGACTTTAAGGGTGATTTAAAACTAACATATAAAATGAGTAGAGTACATAGAAGAATAGTTGCACTAACTCGTAAAAGAAAATGTTAATAAAACATTTTTGTTCGTATAATGTGAATGAAAAAATTCTTAGATATTAAATTAACTTTGAGATATATAGATTAATTGAAACAATTGTATTAAAAACGTTCAAAATAATACTCCATTTTTAATTGACATACGCAATTGTTAAGTTAGAAAAGTGACATGAATCTAACACAACAAAATGTTACAAAAATAATAACATATCAGTTGTATGTTTATTTTACATTGAAGTAATAATCAAAATGTGATAACACAAAAAAATTCTATATATGGACGCACGATTTTTTACTGAGTATAGAGAAATAAATATATTTTTTTATTTTATATGTACTGGCGTATAGTACTCGGCACTGTTAATGCGCTAACTTGTTCTTGTTAATTTCAAACGATGACCATTTTTAATGTCAAATTAAGAGGCTCATTTAGTATTAGACGTGTCACGCGTCCGCATTTGCTCATCATGAAATGTATTGTTTCGTTTGTAAAATCCGGAGGCGCTGTCGTACTTGACGTATATTGCGTCCAATATTTCCGAAATCCGCCGGTGGCAACGGCCACACACGGACGGTATCATCGCGTGCGTAGATAACAGCCGTGTGTGCTCGATGCACTGTTCAGTGTACAGGGTGTCTATAGCCGCCGGATGCAATTTCAACCACAATTCGAACTCACGAGGAGACGAATTTCACGTCGATTTACTCTTGATGAAGATTCAATGCTATTCCTTTGTCGTGATAAAATCTCGGATATGAGTTGAGAAACGAGATTCCGTCATCGGAATTAATTTACATGAGCTTGGACTAAATCTGATTTATTAAATCTTTTTATTAACTTTTTTCAACTTTCTTAAAAATTTCTTAAAGATTATTTAAAAATTTTTTTTTTCCTTAATCGCGCGTAAATAATTCCATCAGATCCTCATCGAATTTCTCATCGAGAGAAAATAAAAAATAGTTGATTTAGAGATCAACGTGATTTTTGGGACACGCAGTATAGCACATGTCGCATCTCTCGTCCCTTTCCCTTGTTCCTCTCTTATGGCCTGACTACCGATCCTCTCTCGCTCCTAATACTATCGTCGTCTCTCTTTTCTGTTCAACTTGCAATGCGTCACGGCCACGTACGAGAAAATGAGAGTGTTATGTGCTTCAAAGCTTGTCAATTCTTTTATTCGCTATTTGCCAAATGAGTGATAAAAGTTTATTATATACAGGGTGAATCAGAGTAGTTGAACCAGTTTTTTACCCTATGAGGTAAATTATCGATTATACGCCTAATTATCGACTTAATGATACAGATCGGATGCGTGGATAACATCGTGCAAACTGTTGGTTTGAGCGCGAAAACAGAAAACGTTTGACATTAAATTGTGAAAATTGATATTAAAAATGTGCCTTTTTCTCAGTGCGCCCAGCAATTCGTACGATGTATCCACGCATCTAATTTGTATCGCTAAGTCGATAATTAGGTAGGTCGATAATTTTCTCGTAGGGTAAAAAGCTGGTTCAACGACTCTGATTCACTCTGTATAAGAAACTTTTATATATTAATATATATTTTTTTGTTCGTACATTAAGATGAAAAATATATCATTTTATGGAAGAGAGCATATATAAATAAACTAATTGTTTTGTTTCTATCATAATTCAAAAATTAAACTTTACATATTGATCCATTGTAAAATTCATGTTTTCATATATAATTGTTGGATAAAAATATATCATTTTATATAAAAAGACACGTTTGCGAAGTGATTCCATATAATAATAAAGAACACAATCTTAATTTTGATATCCTTTTTCTCTATACATATATATGTCTCTATATATATTACTGTAGATTGAATGCTCTTAGTATGCATTTGATAGCTTTATTTTTATATGGTTCGTATAATTCACACAAAAATAAATCAATATATTAAAAATTTGAAACATGAAATTCTATTATCTACATTTATGTACATGACATATTAATTGTTAACAGTTTCGAAATAGGAAACAATTATATGTAGCAATGTTAAGGAGAACAGAGTTTTGCATAACACATAACGCATAAAAACATAATCAAAGTTCTGCATTTTATTATTTTCTATGAAATAAAAGGCTTTAGTTAATTTTCTTATATAAAGATAATATTATAATATAAAAAACCTGTAGTTATTTAAAGGTATTAAAATTAAGATTGTTAAAAAAAACGTATATCAATCTCACATATTTCTAAAATTATGATAGAAATTTTTTCTTTAAATGCAATTGGAAATTGCAAATTAACAAAATCCTACACAGAAATATTTCCTAATCATCCTATCTAACACTTAAACTAATTGAACTTAATTTACGTCGTCAATAAAATCTCATTACTCAATATTTATCTTCCAAATTATATAATAAAATTGTATTATATTATAAATTAATGTAATATTATTTATATTAAGAATTATAAAGTTTTTTATATTATAATATTATCTTTATATAAGAAAATTAACCAAAGCCTTTTATTTAATGGAAAATAAGAAAATGCAGAACTTTGATTATGTTTTTATGCGTTATGTGTTATGCAAAACTCTGTTTTCCTTAACATCGCTATATATAATGGTTTCCTATTTCGAAACTGTTAACAATTAAAAGTCGAAATTGCTAACGTGCGTGATTCGCGATGGATGTAAAGTCATATTTCGGATATAGCCGTGTTGATGAATGGAGAGAATGAATTCATGAAATGAGAACCTGACTATAACGATTCGGCTTAACGATTGAGTTATTTCTATTTGCGTTGATGAAGCGTGGATAATATATTTCTGTAATTTTATAAGAAGACTGATTGTGAGACGCATATAGAGAGAGACTACCATCGCTTCAGAGATAATACCAGAGAGAATTCAAGTAAAACGAGAGAAAATCTTGGCGGTGAGCACGCAGTTACCCGCCGTCTTGATGGACTTTCCGACAGCACATCCGCTATTGGCTTCACCCGACGTGCAAAGAATGACCGTGTCATTATGCAGCACTTTCCCACGCAACAGGAGAACATGTCGACGTATGCTATCAAAGTTCTCAGCTGAAGGGAGATACGCGAGACTGCGCAAGATAGTGCGTCAGGCTGGGAATTTACGGCCCTTTTCGTCCAAGAAATTTGACCTCTTAACTTTGGGACATATATCTCACAATGTTAGCTTGCTAGAATTGGGAAAAAAATGGGATGTATAAGAAAAGTCTACTAATATCTTAAAGCTTTCTTGAGCAGATAAGATTGCATATCATAAAATTAAAAAGCAAATAGTACAAAGTTGAAATCTCGCGAGATAAAATCTATCACAAGATGTTCCGAAACTACCGCTATTATTTTAATGAGAGCTCATTTGAGTCACTAGAAATCGATTCTTCTGGGTCCGATGGCAAAGCCGATAATGTAGCAACATTTCTGTTCGAGCGTGAATTGAAAAAATGCTAAATTTTAAAACTATATGATTTGAATGCTCATATGTTTTTAACAAAATGATTCTTGATACGAATTCAAGGCTTAATTCGAGCTATATAATATTTAATAATTCATCACTTAATTTACATAAGAATCAAAATTACATATAAAATTGAACTCTACTAAAGTCTCATAAAAGTCAATCAACAATATACAAACGTAACGTTTCGGCTTACTAAGCCTTTTTCAGTATATCTTGCATCCAATTAATTAATTACCGTATTAGTAAATATTAGATTCACGTACAATCAGATACCAGTCCTAACGGACATTTCGTTATAGACTAGTACTACTGATTTCTCTTTATAATATAAAAATACTGCGTAGCAACTGGGCAAAATTAGTTTTACTAGACAATATCTGGGTCAATTCTGTACAAGAGATTTTGTATCAATATTAAAAATGTAATTGTCCAGTTTTCTACCAGTTATAGTTATGCAGTGCTCATGTCATGTGTATACGCATATATTATTGCGATACGTGTATAACTGAATATATTTTTATGTTATATGTAAAATTGTTAATAATTAAATATGTGACAGTCGTGAACGCGTAAGGAAATGTAGAGCAAAGAAAAAAAAAACTGGAAGAATTTAAATCATTTACAGCATGTATGACTATCACAAAGATTGCAAAAAATGATGTTAGAAGCAGTAAATATCAAAGATTAGAAATGACGAATGAGTTCTACAGAAATTAAATATATGTGAGTAGCGAAGAATTTTAGTATAGATACTTTGCTTATTTTATTTACATTAATACACTGCTCAAAAAAAATTATGGCATAGAAAAATTGTGGGCAAAAATTGGCTAACAATAACTTTGCGAAAAATTATCGTAGGATAATATTTTTTCTTTTAAATTAAAGCTTGAAATCTCTTCTTTAAGACGCTATGGTCAGATTTTAAGTTTGATGCACCTCTGCCATTGTAACTCTCAAAAATGTGAGGGTGTGTTTGTCATATTGAAAATTGCAAAGTTTAACGGAATGCACAGACTTTGTAAAATTTTTTTAGGGAATGCTGTATGCAGCGACATAAAGTTCAAACTTTCCTCTTTAATTTAAAAACAAAAACGAGTCGCTGCGATTTTTTTTCGCAAAGTTGCAGCACCTTAAAGTTACCCTTGTATTTTTTACATGTATCGACATTATCATTACCCGATATGCACCACGACGAGATTGCTGTCGGATTTTGCACAGCGTGTGTGTGCGTAAATTTCAGTAACGCGTGTTGCCTTCGCGTTGCTCGATTACTTCTTGCAGCCGATTCCTCATATTAATGCAAGCCTTAATTTCTTTCTGCGGAATTTCATTCCAGATTTGAACTAGGGTTTGCGATAAGTCTTCGAGACTGACAGGTTGTCTTACCAAATTTCGTAATCTACGAGCCATTATGTCCCATATGTGATCTATGGGGTCCAAATCAGGATTCATTGCAGGATGTGGAAGAAGTCTAATTGAACTTTCCGCCAAAAACTCGCGAGTAGTGGCTGCGGTATGCGGCCATACGTTATCCTGCATAAAGAAAAAACTTCTTCCTATGCGACGACTCATATGCTGGATTCATACTGCATCCGATTTGCGTCGTACGACGCACATCAAATGCAGTGTGAATCTAGCAATAGCAGTCTCTGCACTCAGAGCGCTAGTCTCTGCACCCAGAGCGCTAATCTCGCACCCAGCGCGCTATATCGTGGGAATAGTTTAAATTTTACACTGTATCGAATGTCGCCAATGTCCGTGACAATCATTCACAATATTTGTGTGCAATAGTACGGTTTGAAAACACTTTCTACTCATATTTGTGTTGTATATACCATCCGAAGAACGTACTGAAATTTACGCACAGCCACGCTGTGCAAAATCCGACAGTAATCTTGTCGTGGTGCATATCAGGTAATGATAATGTCGATACATGTAAAAAATACAAGGGTAACTTTAAGGTGCTGGAACTTTGCGAAAAAAAATCGCAGCGACTCGTTTTTGTTTTTAGATTAAAGAGGAAAGTTTGAACTTTATGTCGTTGCATACGGCATTCCCTTAAAAAATTTTACAAAGTCCGTGCATTCCGTTAAACTTTGCAGTTTTTAATATGACAAACACACCCTCATATTTTTGAGAGTTACAATAGCAGTGGTGCATGAAACTTAAAATCCGACCATAGCGTCTTAAAGAAGAGATTTCAAGCTTTAATTTAAAAGAAAAAACGTTACCCTACGATAATTTTTCGCAAAGTTATCGTTAGCCAAAATTGGCCAATTTTTGCCGACAATTTTTCTATGCCATAATTTTTTTGAGCAGTGTATAATATTAATTTTGTGTAGAATAATTCAGATTATGTGAATGATATAAATGAAGAGCCTATTCTAGTATTATTGTTCTCTTACTACTTAGTAACTGTATTTAGATTTTGAACTTCTTTATTGTGTAGTAACTGCGAGAAAAGCGTTACATTGTGATTGGTATTCTGAAGTTTTGCTGTTCAATTACTAGATAAAAGTCAGTACAACTTCCCAATAACCAATCGTATACTGCATAAAATTTCTACCAGGGTAAAATAAGAAATATATAGAAAAAGCTAGAGATCAATAATGCAGAAATAAACATTACTATATTTATGATTTGTAATCGCTGATGAAGACTACAAAGTGAGCCGAAACGTTCCAAATAAAGATAACCAGATTGAAGATAACCCTAGGATTATTTGCTTTTCATAATTCTTCGCTTTTTCAAGCGTATGGTTCTCATTAGCCTTATCTGAATTCTTATATTTCGACTTGGTAGATAACTATGTGGATTTTTGAACATTTCTAATCACTGCTCAATGCGTTTACTAGAAATTTGTGTAACTAAGGAAGGCTCAACTCTGCAGCCGAAACATATATTGTTAGAGCACATGCGTTTTTTAACACTATGAAATCACACGTAAGGATAATTTAATTTATGTAATCTTCTTAATTTTGTTATTACAATAATTTTTAAGATCTACGTAATAATATATTGATTATGATATTTTAAGAAATTCGTTTTTATATTCTGACTCTCATTCGCCCTTTAAACTTTCTACTTAGTATTTATATTTTATTGTTAAACATTACATGTCAGGTTTAAGACCGAAGCATATTGCGAAAGAAAATTAAATAAACATTAACAATATTGTTATTATTGTAAGAGCAAAGAATTATGAGAAACAGATAATCCTAGGGTTATCTTCAACCTGGTTATCTTTATTCCGAACGTTTCAGCTCACTTTGTAGTCTTCATCAGCGATTACAAACCATAAATACAGTAATGTTTATTTCTACGTTATCTCTAGCTTCTTCGAAATATTTCTTATTTTAGTCTTATTTTAATCTTATTGATTATATACTATAAATTTTTGGTACAAGCAATAAATATTGAAATAGACGTAATAGTAATCCTGGTGGAAATAAATCGCTAAAAGTGTTGAAAATCGCTAAAATTTCTATCAGGTGACTCATTTCATTATGAATTATTATTACTGAAATTAACACTGAAATGGGCCTATTGATAAAAATTTCACCGATTTATTTCCACCAGGGGATATTAACGATTAAAAACAATGCTTAATCTATTATCTGTTTAATCCAAATTCTTATAAAAAAATGAGTAGATTAAAATATTGATATTAAGAAAATAAATAATTAGTACAACTATAGGTAAGTTTAATATAGAGAAAAGCTTGTTCTATATACAAATTCCCTAGTAGTTTCAAATTTGAATATTGATTTCACATTTAATATTAAATTAATTATCAGCTAACATAATTTTGAAATTTAATAACTTACTTTAGCATTATAAAAAGAAGTAATTAAAAAGTAACGAATCGTTACTTCTCAAGTAACGGTAACGATAACGCGTTACTTTTTAAAACTGGTAATAGTAACGAGTTACTTTTTTCAAAAAGTAACGGTAACGGTAACGTGTTACTTTTTTGAGGTAACGCGCACAACCCCGAAAATCATCACAATAATCATGTCAATAAGTTATTACAATTAAGTCGCTTTTACGTATAACAGTTCCAAGAAATTGTATTTTCCGGGCTTGGGGAGACGCCGATGCGGAATGCCGATTCTTTGTTCCCAGTTGCGTTGTGCCGTTAAGAGGCTCGTTGCTGAAACACCTGACATCGCCAGGCGGTCGCCTGGTCAGGCTGGCGGGCAACAAGCCAGCCAGCCAGCCAGCCAGCCAGCCAGGCAGCCCGCGTTGTACATAACTACATACCTGTGGCAGGTGAATCGAGTCAGGTGCTCCAACAGATGGGCGCCTTTACTCGAGAAAGCGTTAGAAAAGCGCTATAAATGTGGGTTACTATAATAGCTATGACTAACGCCCGACCGTAGAACGCCTGACGAGCTCGTGCTCGCGTCTGTAATTCACGAATTACTTTCGCGAGTTTTCAGAGCTCGGTAAAATAAAATAGCTGATACGACTTATTTAAAATAAAAGATATAAAATAAAAAATTTCAGAAACTTATTTAAAAAATATAAAATCGTAGAAGTCGATAAAGTAATTGATACGACTTATTTGAAATAAAAAATATAAAATAAATTCCAAGAACTTATTTAAAATATTCAATAAGAAATAGATCACCAGAAATTATTTAAGATATAAAATAAGAAATAGGATTCATTTAAAATTGAAAATCCAAAAATGCATTTATTTAAAATATAGGTAACTTTTATTTAAAATAAAAAAATAACTCTTGCCTTTTATTTTAAATAAGTTTTCAAAGGCGATTTCTTATTTTAAATAAGAAATTGATTTCGAAAACTCACTGCACAGAACTCCAACAGAAAAAAAAAAATACACTGAAAAAAATATTAAAATTTAATAAAAATGCTTGTTTGAATATATTCAAACAAGCATTTTTATTAAATTTTAATATTTTTTTCAGTGTATTTTTTTTCTGTTGGAGTTCTTTGAATAGTACTATTTATCTTTGAATAGTACTAAGTAAATATTTACTTAGTACTATTCAAAGATAAATATATATAAAGACTCTTGTTATCAAATACAAATAAAAATCTAACTATAAAGAGCATATAAGAGTCCATAATCAATAAAACTTAAATATAAAATATAGATATATAATAGTACAATTTCTCGATATCATTCCTCCAAATATCTTGATCGAGCCATCTTCAGATTTACTATAATTGCAATCGCAAACCATATTAGACGAGTGAAAAAATAAAATCAAGCTGTGATAAGTTAAGTTAACGATCTCCGATGGATTGTATGTTGACAGACTGAAATTGTTTCCAAACAGCTGGTCGACTGAATGTTAAAATTTCAATAAAACGAAGAAGTCACAATATATAATAAAATGTTAAAACGTGTGTCCAATGATGATCAAAAACATTCTTTTATGGATAATGAGTCAATCGCATAATTTGGCAAACGAGATGATCAGACTAACACATGAACTAACACGTGAACGTTACAAAAGACAAAGTCGGCGTTTGTTTTTAATAATTAATATATATATTTATAATAATTAAATTTAATACATTAAATTTAGTAATTTATATAAAAGTAATGATAAATTATAGTGCCAGCCATAGCGGTTAGACTCTATTATTTTATAAGTAAATTTAGTTAATTAGTATCAAAGAAGTAAGTAACAAATTTTAAGTATGGTTCATTTGAATAGATGAACGGCGTCGACGATATGTTTTTGTGTGTTTCCTCATATCAAGAACGGGTGATGGATAAAGATAAATAAAGATAAATAAGGCTACATTGTCCAAACAAAATTGCGTTTTTTTCCACGGAATGTTGAAGTTGACATAATTGCCACTGCTTGAGAAGTGGACGCGTTAGAGTCGGAATCAATTGCCATTTTAAATTCTTTTAAACTTCCTCTTGGGTCTCGTGTTCGCTCTTGGTATAAAATTTTCATTTACTGAATCTTTCGATATTATTGATGTTATTTAAGGAGGGAAACTCATGTAGAACGTTAAAAAAATCAAAATTGTTTTTTTTATAAATCATCAATAGTATGGAACACATAGAACAAAATGTCAAAGCCGTAGAACTGAATTCGAAAATTTAAAGCAGCTATACAGATATTAGTGGCGGCGGCGTGCTGTGCCGAGCGTACCCGCAGGTATAAACACCTTCCTGTCAGTTCCTTTGTACTACTTTGTAGTTGCTCGAAAAGAGGAACAGGCGGCTTTATTAGTACATTTTGAGGAAGAAGAAGGATTAATTCAAGTAAATAGCTAAAAATTCTACACGAGTTTTCCCCCTTAAGTTTGGAAAATATGCGAAACGTTTAGTCTGATTAGGATCTTCACTATCGGACTGATATTTCGAAACATTGACAGTTTTTGAAATGCGAATTTCGCAAATATATGGAAGATGAGATCTAGAATTCGAATGTTTTTAGGTTTCATTGAGATGAGCCTTTAAACCTTGTTTATTATTTAATAAATAAATATTTGGCAATAAATTCTTCATGTAGTGATAGAGATAAGGTCGTACTGATAGAAAAATATGTAGAATTGCTTAATTGCAAAAATTAGATTTGATGATCGTAAAACCCTAAGGCGTGGAAATCGTAATATGAGATACCCAGGGTATTTCTAATATGAAATAACCCATGCTCCTATGTCGTAGTGGAAATAGTTGCTAAAGAGTAATTGTTTTTGCACAATAATAAAAAGGACAACCGAAATGAACGTCGAGTTCTATTTCTGCGATGCTTCATTTCAACCACGTGAAGAGTTCTGGGTATAATCCATCGTATGCTCATTTTTTGCGTACACTGGCTGTATTTGTTTGTATTTTAGAAACATTAAATGGAGTTTTCTAATTGCACTGATATACTTTGCGTTTTATTAACTCGGAATATCTCATATGAGCACCATTTTTTGACTTTGCGACTTGCTCACTTTTTACATTTTTTTAATTAAAAAAAAAATGAAATTTAAATTAAATTTTATACAACATTATTTTACAGCTTATTAAGTTGCCTTCCAAATGGACCTATTATTTTTTTAAATTCTACCCATAGATTTCTAGCATTTACCCAAAATGAACTCGGTATCTCATAACAGGGACCTTTCCTCTATGAATTCGAAAATTAAAAAAAAAATGTATATATATATATATATATGTGGCATTCCACGCCAAATCAACAGCCTTCGTCATCGACTACTATCGACTTTTTTACTGATATTTTAATATATTTCTCATCAAAATATATACTCAGTTATTTGTTAGATTTTTATCTCCATTAGTTCTCTATAGATATGAATTTTTTAATATTTTCAAATTATTTCATAACTTTTGTTTAAATTATTGAATGTACCCAGATATCATATTATCCGTGTTGTTAACGAATGTTAAACAAGGATAAAAGAATATCTGGATACATCCAGATAATAATTCTGAACACCAGGGCCGGCGACTTGTACATCCAGATAATAATTCTGAACACAACCCATGGCATTCAACGTGTTCCGTCGGGCGCGATTTGTGAGTCGGTCGAAAGGGTCCTTTTGTCCACAAAAGGAGCCTTTCCGTCCACTGTGTGCCAGCGCCGGTTGGATTCTCTACCGGCACTTTCTTTTTTCTCTTTTCTTATTTTTAATATTGCTGGTTTTATTTTCAGAATCGAGCGACTACCCCAGTGAGAAATGATAATGAAATCGACATCGATTTCATTGTCATTTCTCACTAGAGAAGTAGGACATTAAATATACTCATATTCGTAAGACGTCGAGTAGCTGGTTACTTGGTTCGCGGATTCACAATCCGCGGATTCGAGTTCGATTCCGCTCGCGTCATAAGGGTCCAATTTTTAATTAAAAAAAAAAAAATAAAAGGTTTATATAAACCTAAGAAATTGCTACATATATATATATATATATGCACATATATATATATATATAATGCGGATAAAACCGCAATAGCAGACGAAACTGCAACCCAGTGGGGCGTTGAGGTGGAATCGAACTCGGGACCCCGAATTCCGAGTCGATCCACCTAGGCGCGACGCCAATCTGCGCCCCACGACTTGTACTACCAAATATGGTAGGTACAGTGAAAATTCAGTAAATACTAAAAAAAAATTATCATAAATATAACATTTATAATAATTTTTTTTTAGTATCTACTGCATTTTTGCATTCCTATTTCTTAATTCTATGTATGCTGTGAAATCCTTTAGGCGCGATTGTACCAACGTTACTTCGATTTTAAGCAAGACTTAAAACTCTCTCTGTCTCTGTCTCTCTTTCGCTTTAAAACGAGACGGAGAGAGTTTTAAGTCTTACTTAAAGTCAAAGTAACATTGGTGCAACCGGGTCTTAGGCTGAGTTTCCACTGAGCGCATCACGCATCGCGTCGTCGAAGGAGAGAAAGAGAGGGGTTGTATATTTATATAATCTTATCTCTTTCTCTCTTTCATGACGCGACGGGTGACGCGCTCAGTGAAAACGTGCCATTATAGGGCTACATTCCATTTAATGCTCACAACGGTCATGGAATTTTTTATCCTTGTCGTTTATCAAATGTTAAACAAAGACAAATGATGCCCGCGAACGTTGCGAGCGTTGAATGGAACCACCGACGACCGACAAGATACTATTAAAGACCCTCAGCTCTGGATAAATTTTCGTGACTGGGGCTTGGAAGGCTCAGGGATAATTGAAGAACGATTGCGTTACAATTAATAAAAATTTATTATTATTAACATAAATATTTATAATATTTATATATATTCATAATATTATAAATATATTTATAAGAGGATCTTTAATAGTATTTTGTCGCTCGTCAATGGTTTCACTCAACGCTCGCAACGTTCACAAGCATCGTTTGTCCTTGTTTAACATTTGCTAAACGACAAGGATAAAAGATTCCATCACCGTTGTAAGCGTACTAAAATCAAATAACAAAAAGTACGGGACTCTCAGATTTTTAAAAAACAATACAGAGATGTGAAGGGCACATATAAGAATTAACGTAATTAAGCATGTATATAAGTTCTATAATATAATATATTAAATATATAAAAATTCGATAAAATACGCATTACATGTGTTTCGGCTTCTTCATTTGATCAGTACAAGGTAATTGAATTATAGTGTTCTTCTTGGTTATAATTTATATTTAAACTCTTTTCGAGTATAGCATCAAATTAGCAAAATATTTGTAAGTTATGTTGCTATTGGCAAAGAACCCCGCACAAATTATAGGATTTTTGCCCTCGGTGAAATTGGCTGAAATTTTAGTATGTATCTTGATTCACTGATCAAAAGTGTCCACATAGGTACAAATCCTGAAAATAACTAGTTTTTTTGTTATAGCCATTTAAAGTTTTATTTTATTAGTGCCTCAAAATCAGGTTTCTATAATAAATCGAAAGATTTTAAATAACAATATGCCAACCACTCTCACCACCTTCACTCCCAATCTCATCTCCATTCCACTCTCACTCCACCCCCATCCCCATTCACACACACATATGCCCGCGAGCACAATTTTATATGAAAAAGGTACATAAAAATCGAAGTTTCGTATGTGTGTGCGTGCGCGCGCGCACGTGTGTGTATGCATCAATGGTACATTTATGATTTTAGTTTTTCGTCCGTTCTTAGAATTATTCGGACTGAACGATGTGGACGTGACAGGCGTTTTATTCCTTCGGGTTACTAGATTTTCGTGAGTCCCCTTGCATATGAATGTAAACAAAGCGAAAAGAAAAAGAATTTTCTATCCTATGTTGCTATCGCACTTTAGAGTGCACCCGATATTTTTTTGTATATGGAGCTTCACATGCCGAAATAAACATTCTGGTCGTGATAATCAAGCCCTTCGCACATGAAAGGTAAATGGACTCACACATTTCAAATGATACGCGTGAGAGAAATCGTAAAAATCTAGCAAAATCTAAGTACATAGTAAAAATGCGCGCGCGGGCGTATGTGTATGGGAATAGGGGTGGGGATGGAATGGGAGTAGGGGTGGGGTTGGGAGTGAGGGTGGTGAGAGAATGGATGGCATATTGTTATCTAAAATCTTTTGATTTATTACAGAAACTTGATTTTGAGGCATTAATAAAATAAAACTTTAAACGGCTATAACAAAAAACTAGTCAATTTCAAGCTTTGTGTCTATGGACACTTTTGATCAGTGAGTCAAGAACTATGACATACTAAAATTTCACCGACGGCCAAAATCCTATGATTTTGTGCGGAGTCCTTTGTAAAAATAGAGAGAATTGGGTAAATCGTACTTGTCGCTGGTCTGAATATTGTATTGGTACGATTTTCGCAAGTGACGCGAGCAATATGTGGATGTTACTATTATGATAAAAAAGGACCTACAGAATGGATTCAGTGTGTCAGGTGCTCTAAGTGGTTGCACGAAACCTATAGTGACAATTCCGACCTTTACCAAAACTGTTTAAATAAGCGCTTAAGAAAGTGATTACTTATCAACTATTGAGTCTTTCTATAAAATTTTTCTATTGAGTCTTTCTATTGAGTCTTTCTATTGAATCTTTTCTATTATAACGGAAAAATCCGTAATTGATTTTATTTCCAAAATTTATTTTTCCAAAATATCTGAGATTTTAATATTCT
>NW_017295730.1:2600-4843 GCF_001594075.2 Trachymyrmex cornetzi | reverse complement strand
ATTACCGCAGTAATATCACGAGTTAAATTGACTGACAATTTAACAAATTTTTGATGCTTATTCGCATCTTCGAAACGATCTTAATAATGTTGAATAACATATTAAAATCTGTACATAATTAATTCTTATTGCGAAAAATATATATTACCTCGGCCGAGAGTCGAACCCGGATTTCTTGCATTCCGTGCGAGCGTCCTAAGCCTTTAGACTACCGAGGCCTTAGTAATATTCTTCGCAATAATTAGCATATGAAGGAACGTCTCTTTAGGCGACGTAAATATTACGACGTGATATTACTGCGATAGTTTAATTAGCGTTTCAAGACCGAAAAATTATTTCGGCGCGCGTTTCTGAGGACTACATACGTAGTATATAAATTCACATAAGAATCATACAAGCATTAAGATCCAGCTAGATCGTTTAAGGCTTTCATTTCTATATAGCAATAATAATTAAATTTAATAAATTAAATTTAGTAATTTATATAAAAGTAATGATAAATTATAGTGCAATAGCGGTTAGACTATTATTTTATAAGTAAATTTAGTTAATTAGTATTAAAGAAGTAAATAATAAATTTTAAGTATGATTCATTTGAATAGCGATGAACGGCGAGGCGTCGACGATGTGTTTTTGTGTGTTTCCTCGTACAAAGGATGGAATGATAGATAAAGATAAATAAGGCTATATTGCCCAAACAAAGTTGCGGTTTTTTATAACGGAATGTTGAAGTCGACATAATTGCCACTGCTTGAGACCCGTTAGAGTTGGAATCAATTGCCATTTTAATTCTTTAAAACTTCCTCTTGCGTCTAGTGTTCGCTCTTGGCATAAAATTTTCATTTACTGAATCTCTCGATATTGCCGATGTTATTTAAGAAGGAAAACTCATGTAGAGAAGGTTGAAAAATCGAGATTGGTTTTTTATAAATCACTAGTATGTAACATATAGAACAAAATGTCAAAGCCGTAGAACTGAATTCGAAAATTTAAAGCAGCTATACAGATATTAGTGGCGGCAGCGTGCTGTGCCGAGCGTACCCGTAGGTATAAACACCTTCCTGTCAGTTCCTTTGTACTACTTTGTAGTTGCTCGAAAAGAGGAACAAGCGGCTTTATTAGTACATTTTGAGGAAGAAGAAGGATTGATTCAAGTAAATAGCTAAAAATTCTACACGAGTTTTCCCCCTTAAGTTTGGAAAACATGCGAAACGTTTAGTCCGTTTAGGATCGTCACTATCGGACTGATATTTCGAAACATTGACAGTTTTTGAAATGCGAATTTCGCAAATGGAAGATGAGATCTAGAATTCGGATGTTTTCAGGTTTCATTGAGATGAGCCTTTAAACCTTGTTTATTATTTAATAAATAAATATTTGGCAATAAATTCTTCATGTAGTGGTAGAGATAAGGTCGTACTGACAGAAAAATATGTAGAATTGCTTAATTGCAGAAATTAGATTTGATGATCGTAAAACCCTAAGGCGTGGAAATCGTAATATGAGATACCCAGGGTATTTCTAATATGAAATAACCCATGCTCCTATGTCGTAGTGGAAATAGTTGCTAAAGAGTAAATGTTTTTGCACAATAATAAAAAGAACAACTGGAATGAACGTCGAGTTCTATTTCTGCGATGCTTCATTTCAACCACGTGAAGACGAGTTCTGGGTATAATCCATCGTATGCTCATTTTTTACGTACACTGGCTGTATTTGTTTGTATTTTAGAAACATTAAATGGAGTTTTCTAATTGCACTGATATACTTTGCGTTTTATTAACTCGGAATATCTCATATGAGCACCATTTTTTGACTTTGCGACTTGCTCACTTTTTACATTTTTTTAATTAAAAAAAAATGAAATTTAAATTAAATTTTATACAACATTATGTTACAGCTTATTAAGTTGCCTTCCAAATGACCTATTATTTTTTTAAATTCTACCCATAGACTTCTAGCATTTACTCAAAATGAACTCGGTATCTCATAACAGGGACCTTTCCTCTATGAATTCAAAAATTAAAAAAAAAATGTATATATATATATATGTGGCATTCCACACCAAATCGACAGCCTTCGTCATCGACCACTATCGACTTTTTTACTGATATTTTAATATATTTCTCATCAAAATATATACTCAGTTATTTGTTAGATTTTTATCTCTATTAGTTCTCTATAGATATGAATTTTTTAATATTTTCAAATTATTTCATAACTTTTGTTTAAATTATTGAATG
>NW_017295730.1:0-2537 GCF_001594075.2 Trachymyrmex cornetzi | reverse complement strand
TTCAGTTAAGAATATAGAGCAGATTATATCATTTATATTAAAATACAAAAAATAATTTATTTGTTTTATTCATTTAACATTGAAAAAGTAGAACGACGATTCTTATTTTTCGATATAAAATCGTTTAAAATTTTATCGATATCGATTTTTTCCGCAATTTCCCTAATACATGTACATGTAATATAGCTATGCTATTCATTCTTTGTTGTAACATCGTGGAATTTAAGTAAGTTTTTAATCTACGCAATGCCGAAAACGACCTTTCAGCTGTACACGTCGATGAAGGTATCGTTAATATCAATTTCACTAATGATACTAATTCTGATACACAGTCTACCATAGCTTTGTCATTCTTAAGAACATTTACCGCATCTTTAAGATTAGTAACTTTCAAGTCTTTGGCCTTTATCATGTCGATAAACATATCGCGATGAAGTTCTAATCGATCGATGTCCAAATCATCATCATAAAATTCGACAATGCTTGCCAAGTCGGCATCATTCCCAATGATAAAATTTTCACAGTTGTTTAAAAAATCCATCGTTTCGGATTGAAACTATCTTACATTTATAACTTTACTGGTGAAACATCGTGAAAAACAAAATGCATGTCTACAAAGTGTTAACATGTGGAACACAAACACATTGTATCTTGGTGTCGAGGGTGTGGAATTTCCACATGGTCCGCGATCATGGTGTGGACTTCGTCCACACCATCCACACAAAAGTCGCCGGCCCTGCTGAACACAACCCATGGCATTCAACGTGTTCCGTCGGGCGCGATTTGACTTTTAGTATAATCGAACGCGATGTATATTTTTAATTGATCGCATTTTTTACTATTTTATTAAAACTATACTATAAAAATGAAACGTTATATATTTATTAAAACTATACTATAAAACTGAAACATTAGTTTTCCTCTAAAAACCGCCGTGCCGTGTATCACTCAGATCAGCTGCGTCCGACGGAAAATTCCGACCCGAGACATTTTTCAACATCTGTATTTTCTTACATACTTCGTAGATTATAATTAACTGTTCTATAACTGGAGCTAAGACTTTCCAAAATTATTGTTGACATTGCGAGAATGGACCAAAAAAATATTCGGGTTATCATGGTTCACCTCAACGTCCGTGTAACATTTTAGCATTACATGACGCCGGGTTAAGAGTTATACATGCCTTCCATAGATTGGTCCTGATAAAAACGAGATATAACGTTTACTCAAGTAATGATTACATAGTTAATACATATTATATGAGTAATCATATTATACAATAGGAAAAAAACTCTAATGCCTTTTCAATGTATGTGTTGAATTAAGTTAAATATGAATAATTTCAGTTTTATACATTTTTTTAACGATTAAATTGTTTATCTGCTATAAATTCTAAAATAATATTATTTCAGTACTTATCAATTATCTTTCTTCAATAATATTTTCTAAAGTTCCAACACGACTAATTTCTTGTTAGCAGTATTCTCTTTTCTTGGAAATTAAAAAATGTAAACAATATCTTTATTTTTAGACCGTATATGTGAGAAACACAATCAATACTAGAAATTTAAAATGCCTATTACGGGGTCGAAGCTGGATCTTCGTTGCTTTTTAAATAATTCAATCTTGAATTACTAATATACACTATATATGTACTTGCATATATACCATATTGTAGTCTTAGACTACAATATGGTATGTATACATATAGTACATATATGGTGTATAGTACATATAGTGTACATTAGGAATTCAAGATTGAATTATTTAAAAAGCAACGAGGACCCAGCTTCGACCGTAATAGGCATTTTAAATTTCTAATAAAAAATGTAAAGTCTAATTGTGGAGGAAGGTTGTAAGAAATATCTCTGGAAGCCTTATATATCCGATTTCTAACTGCATTTAATTGTTTGTAAGCATCTTTTAACTCTAACTGCATGATTTTCAGATTAAATTTACTTCTGATTCTCTCAAATTCACAATGACTGTTATTGTTATAAAAATTATGATAATGTTTATATTTATTTAAATGTGGGGGTGTCAATCTGTAGTTTATGCGTGCCTTAAGAAATCTGATAAGATACTGCCAGATATATTTTAGAGAGTTTTATAAAATGTGATTCAGTAGCCTAACTGTGTGTATCCCAAAATAAATTCTAATAAATATAAAAAATCCATTCATTCCATATCAAGAATGTGTCTAACGTATTGTTCAGCCCGCGTAAATTTAACAATTACCAGTAAATATATCGAACGGCTCAATTGAAATAACAATACAAATATTCAGAATAATAAGAGCTATTAAGAACCAAACGCTAAATGTTCTTATTGCGGAAACAGTATAATTACGTTAAATACATTAATTAAAAATTAAAAGATTAAACATTAAAAATTAAACATTAACCATACTAAAAAAAAAACACAGTTTATCACAGTTGACATAAAAATGACGATAGATTATGTCAATTTGCTACATATAGATATATATGGTATAGATATATTAAAATTGTGATTTTTGTTACAGTTAATTCAAAGAA
>NW_017295729.1:18969-19560 GCF_001594075.2 Trachymyrmex cornetzi | reverse complement strand
CCCACCAAGAGCCGAACGGCGCGGCGTGCCTACTAGACCATCCCCGCTCCTCGCGGCCCGTGCGCTTGGTGAGCCGTACCTTCGGCAATAGTAGGTCTGACGGACGCACGTATTCGGCTTTCTTTAATCGTTAATATCTCGTTAACTATTGCGAGCATTGCTAAATGGTAGGGGACTTTACGAATCAGTTTAGTCCGCTCTACCTGGTCAAGACGGATGGGCCCAACCGTTGATGACACCCCTATAAAACCTAGTTTGCATCAATCTGATAATTAATACGCATGAAAAATAATTTTTTTACATAGTTAACTACAAATAAATTTTTTTGATGTTTCAACACCACGATGGAAAAGGGGCGGCAGAAACCGGCGTAGTCGTGGCCGTGGCCGTGGTCATGGTCGTGGTCGTGGTCGTGGTCGTGGTCGTGGTCGTGGTCGAGGTTGAGGAGGAGACAACTCCATAATTTATATAACTATGTAAAAACGTAAGTGCAATATAAATTTCTATCTTTTATTAATTATTTTTTATTATTATTTTATTAATATTTACCTTACTTCTGTTGCAGCTGCTAATCCTGACCGCCGTGATTCA
>NW_017295729.1:15561-16224 GCF_001594075.2 Trachymyrmex cornetzi | reverse complement strand
CGAGCGCGTTAGAGTGAGTAAGAGCTACAGTTGGAGGAAGTAGGAGCATGTTGGAGCATGCGATGCGAACAAACCTAAGGTTAAAAACGAACGATACACGGACTTGCTGTTGACTATACTGCTGATTGAGTTAATCGTGGACTAAGTTAATCGGCGTTGGTAACAGTCGCCCTAAGGCCCAGTTTCACAACTCATGGTTAACTCTTAACCGAGGTTCAACTTATTCATTATCTCTTTTCAATTCCGGAATTGGAAAAAGATGAGAAATAAGTTGAACCTCGGTTAAGAGTTAACCATGAGTTGTGAAACTGGGCCTAAGTAGTGTTATTCAATCTTGCCTTGCATTAATTGGCAGTTGCACGAACTATTTTTTTTTTTTTTCGTACATGCATTATATTACTGTAATAATAACTTTAATCTCGGTTCAACTTGCTTTTCGTCTTTTTCCAATTCTAAAGATTAGAAAAAGACAAAGAGTAAGTTGAACTGAGATTAAAGTTAATTATGTTTGAATTATAAGAGCATTTTAATTATTTTTAAATTGTATGGTTAAAGATTAAACGCGAAATTTATAATTAGACTCTTATGTCTATTTCCACCAATTAATCTCGGTTCAAATTGCTCTTCGTCTTTTTCTAATTCTAAAGATTAGAAACATTATAT
>NW_017295729.1:12373-15265 GCF_001594075.2 Trachymyrmex cornetzi | reverse complement strand
TTTAAAGATTAATATTAAACGAAGACAAACACCTAGACACCCACTTTCTTGAAGGCGAACACTTTGACACATACTTCCTCGAAGGCGAATACCTAGACATCCATTTCCTCGATGGCGAACACCTAGACAGGCGAACACCTAGACACTCATTTTCTCGACGGCGAACACCTAGACCCTTTTTCCTCGACGGCGAACACCTACACCCTTTTTCCTCGACGGCGAACACCTAGACACCCATTTCCTCGACGACGAATACCTAGACACTCATTTCCTCGACGGCGAACACCTAGACACCAACTTCTTCGATAGCAAATACCTAGACACTCACTTCCTCGACGGCCAACACCTAGACATCCATTTCCTCGACGGCGAATACCTAGACACCCATTTTCTAGACGGCGAACACCTAGACCCTTTTTCCTCGACGGCGAACACCTAGACACCAACTTCCTCGACGGCGAACATGTAGACAACACCTAGACGCCCACTTCCTCGACGGCGAACACCTAGACACCCATTTCCTCGACGGCGAACACCTAAACGCCCACTTCCTCGACGGCGAACACCTAGGTATCCATTTCCTCGACGACGAACACCTAGACACTCATTTCCTCGATGGCAAACACCTAGACACAAACTTCCTCGACGACGAACACCTAGACACCCATTTCCTCGACGGCGAACACCTAGATACCCATTTCCCCAATCAACGACAATCTCGACGATATTCATTTTAATTATATAATTATTATTCTATTTTAATTCATTTTATTAATTTTAATTTCAATTAATTAATTAATTATAACACGTCACATCGTATATATGTGACAATGTTGCCATCGCTGATTATCACAGCCGTCATATGTGGTTGATCACGTTCGAATGTGCAATGCTGCCATCGCTAAGTTAAGTCAAAAGTCCTCTAGTGTCGAAAAAACGAGATGGACATTTTCACCTGGTCGATGAGAATGATAATATTAATAATAACGACGACGTATCTTATAAATAAGGTGAAAATTCAACAGTCCGGACTTTGCGTCGCGATATCTCCGCTCGTAGGGCACGTAGAAAAAAAATAAAAGCACTTTTATCACACAATTCGTGTGGTGGCTATCGATTGAGCATACATAGAACGCGATCGGTTCAGCCGTTATTGAGATCCGATAATCTCGATCTGCCGCAATTCGTCAGTTCGCTTAAAAGAGGCACGGCAGTGTCGCTCTGCGCAGCTTAGCGCCGAGACACTACCAGTGTCTCCCGATTCTCAAGTTGTCGCGAGTCTGCGTTTCCAATATCCTCGATTTTCTTGCGATGGTTAGCCACACTTTTCACGCTGCTCTTATTACGATCGATTCGATAGTCTCCCAAGACACCAACCGAGGTCATAAGTGCGAACACTTATGACCTATTATATATTTCGTTACGTTTAGTGGACTCCACGATTTCTCCATTTCGTGAAAATTTCGGTAAAAATAGTCGTAAAAATAGGATAAAGCTTGAACATAAAACTCGAGTGTTAATAGTCACCGATCGGAGAACGTGACAATATTCAAGAAACGTGCAAATAGAAATCTTCCCAACGATATTGGAAACATAAGCAAAAAACATAGAACCTCAGAATCGCCTGATCCACGGCAATAAAATTTACGGTAAAGGTTACAAACCATCTAGAGAAAATTCTATTTATAGGGGTGATCCCGATTGACCATGTCTCGATTGGACACCACCAATCACAGCGACCAGTGCTTAGGAGCTTTGTAGTCTCAAGCGCTGTGAATGGCTCGTGTCCAATTGAGCCGTGTCCAACTGGGTGCCACCCTATTTATACACGATCGGTTCAGTAAATACAAAATCTAAATGTGGATCAGGGATCCTGTGTAGATAAAAACTCATATTTCCAAACGCGTAAATACAAGGTGAAGGACGCTTTCTGGTCAACAACAGGAAGTTGGTAAATTAAATGTGGGATCACAAAACGTAGCTTTTAATTTTTTAGATTGTCGATCGTAAAATTAAAGTAAATACTATCTAGACGAGAGAATGCATGTTCAAGTAATAAAAGAAAAATCGATAACAAAAAAAGGGGTGTGTTCGACTCGGAGTTCTCGCCTTTGTGCGGATACCTGCACATTCTGCCTTCCACATTTACTGCAGAAGAGTTATGTTTTTTGTTTAGAGCAGCCGAAACATCGGCGCTTCTCTTAAGGGGAGACATACACCTAGGAGCCGGAAAAAATGGTCATCTTTGTGAATTTTTTTAAGGAAAACTGTTTGAAATTTTGGATTGGTAGTTTTTGTATCTAAAAGTATACACATTCAGGAATATGTTACATTTTTTTTATTAAAAAAAATCGAAAATTGACGAAGTTGTATAATCTTCGGAGCGTCGTAAAAAAATCCGGGTAAACGGTACCCATTGGCGTTTCTTCAAAAATCATCTGAAACAAAAAAACCAAAAAGATTAAATTAGATACTATAATCTTAGTACTTGTCATAGCCGATTTTGAAAATATCGATTTATGACAAAATGGCGGACGTTTGAACATAACATAGCGATTTTTCGACCAAAAATTAGTTATTATTTTGCCTATAAAACAAAAACTAAACAACGAAAAAAAAAATCCTATGACAAGTACTAGATAATGATGTATAGAATAACCACAAAAGAAATTCAAGGCAATCGGTTCATTAGTTTTCGAGAAATTTTGGATACTGATTTGAAAAACGTGGTTTCGAGAAAAACGCGTTTGAAAATTTGGGAATGAATAAATCATGAAATTCGTCAACTTACATGGAATCATCGATACCAGGCCCATAGTGTAAGTCTTCTACGGTCGACGGAATGTTCATGTCTTCTAAATTTTGTTGTCGGCGCCGTATTCGACCTTCTTT
>NW_017295729.1:8793-12152 GCF_001594075.2 Trachymyrmex cornetzi | reverse complement strand
ACATCACTATCCCACTTTTTGTATTATACACATTCCGATACGGCAGAAAACACTGTCAGAAAATTCAAAATTCAATACCCGATGTTTGAATTTTCTGGTGCGGATGTCTCACGATCAGTCTTCAATTTTTTGGCACTAGAACTAATATTCTCGTCGGAAAGTTCTACTTTTTCGGCAGTATGTCGATTTTTAGGCGGTATTTTCTTCTTGCTACGATCTTTGCGAAAAAATCCGGATCGATGAGCTTCCCGAGAACCTTTATATCTGTTATCCATTTTCCACAGAATATTTATTCACAGACGAAAACTCACTATAACGCACAGTTGCACGAACGGCTACTGACGAAACGCGTACAATTTCTGGCAAAGAATAACGGTCGTGTGATATTTCCGTTATACCTGGACCCGAGCACGCCCGAAAATACAATAGAATCGTAAAACAGGTCTAGACATGGTCTCTTCGAAGGGTCGCTTGCCGCTATCTGCCTCTCGGCTCGGCCGTAAAACAGGCGGCACGGCGCGCTCTCGGAGACGATTCATTCTCTCGGCTGTAACTTCGTTATACACGGTGGGCCATTTTAATCTCTCCACCTGAATTTCTCGGAATCTAAGCCATATAGAGAAAAATGGTCCAGACAAAAGTAGGAGGGGACAGAGGGGGTCACCTAATGGTACCAAGGACCTTGATCTTGAACTCGATTTTCAAGGTTATTTCAAGATCAAAGTGATTTTTTTAAATGGGAACACCTATTTTTGAGCCCGGATTTGAAAAGAGCGGGAAATTTTACGTTCAAAATGATATGTTTATCAAGGTCATGGTAAGGTCGAATGAAGGTCAAGTTTGCGAATTTTGATTTCCCAATTGAATATACCGGAACCTAAGTATCGTACTTCACTACTGCGCATGCATAAGTATCGTACTTTATTACTGCGCATGCGTAAGTATCGTACTAACCAATAACTTAAACCATAACCCAACACAACCCATAATCCAAAACGAGCCCATAACGATAATCGGATCAATAATCATAACCCAACCCATAACCCATATCCAAGTAAAGACGGCGACTCCATAATGATTGCGAAAAAAAACAATGAATATTAAAAATCCTTAGTACGTACATGTCTCATGAATATTTTGAATATCTCATAAATACATACTTTGTTTAGTTGCTACATTAATTTGATTTTTCATAGTTATAAAGTACGATTCAATAATTCTTCGATTCTTCTCTTTTTTTATAAGTTTGTAAGATTTCGATTAACATTGCATTATCTACATTTTGTTAAGGTGAAGAACAGCTCTAAAACAGTCTCATAAATATTTAATTCAATTTTTAGATTAATTTGATTTTTTTATGGATTTAGATTTTGGAAAATCAAAGAAAGTAAATTAATAATACAGTTTAAGTCATTTTTCCATTTTTCTCTTTTTTATAAGTCTTTAAGATTTTGATTATCATTTCGTAATCTAAATTTCGTAAAGGTGACGAACAAAATATTTTTAACAAAAAAAGTGAATTAATACAGTTTCAGATATTTTTCAATTTTTTTTCTTTTTCATCAGACTTTAAGGTTTTGATTATCATTTTGTCATCTACATTTTTTAAAGGTGACTAACAGCTCTAAAAATGGCTGGCTATCAGCCCAATGACATTGTTGATATGATAATGATTTTAGGCGAAAGTCATAATAATTATCGTGCTGCAGCAAAACTTTACGCTGAACGCTTTCCAGATAGACGACACCTAGATCATAGGACAATAAGTACATTAACTGAAAGAGCTCGTGGTGGACATATGGTTCGCCTTCGCAGGCGCCACGAATACGACGAAAATGATGCTCGTGTTCTGACTGTTCTTGCAATCGTTCACCTTGATCCTCATATCAGCAGTCGCCGAGTTGAAAGAGAAATAGGTATACCTAGAAGAACCTTTTTGAGAATTCTTAAAGTCCATAAATATCATGCTTATCATTTAACTTTAGTTCAAGAGTTACAGTTTCATCATTTTCAACAGCGAATTGTGTTTTGCCAATGGGCTTTGCAGATGATAGAGAATGATCCTGATTTTTTCAACTTTGTGCTTTTTTCTGATGAAGCTAAATTTCAAAGTGACGGAGAACTCAATAGGCATAATTGCCATTATTGGTCGGATGAGAATCCTCATTGGCACAGAATTGTGAATCATCAAAGACGTTGGAGCCTCATGGTATGGTGTGGCATCGTCAACGGATATTTAATTGGTCCTTATTTTTTTGAGGAAAATGTTAATAGGCATACCTATTTACATTTAATTAGAGATCAGTTACCTGAATTGATGGAAGACGTCGATTTAGAAACGCGACGAAGAATGTAGTTCCAGCAGGATGGTGCACCACCACATTTTGCACGAATCGTACAAGCTTTCTTGAATGAAAATTACTATGGGAGATGGATTGGACGAGGCGGTCCGGTTAATTGACCTGCTTGTTCATCCGATCTCACATCCCCAGATTTTTTTTTATGGGGCTATTTGAAAAATGTTGTTTTCGAACAACAGCCCACAACAAGATCAAACTTTGAAGATCGCATTCGTCGAGCATGCACTGCAATTCCAATGCAAACTTTGCTTAACACCGTACGCCATTTCCAAAGGCGTTTGATTTTATGCTTTCAAGCAAATGAAGGCAACTTCGAACATTTGCTTCGAAGTTAAATTAATAATTTTTAAAATAGTGAGAGGCGAGGAGACTCACTTTAATCCAGCATTCCGAATAGTGAGAGGCGAAGGGACTCACTTTAATCCAGCACTCCGAATAGTGAGAGGCGAGGGGACTCACTTTAATCCAGCACCCCAAAGGAAACAGTACTTACTACGTCCACATCGTTGTTTCTGGGTAGCGCTAAAAGTAAGGTTAATACAGTTAAAGAAACCCTCGAAAGTAGTGATTCCCATTTCGAAAAATCACTATGACCTTGAAATAACCTTGAAAATCGAGTTCAAGGTCAAGATCAGAGTACAGATAGGTGACCCCCTCGGCCCCCTTTAACATTTGTCTGAACCAATTTTACGTATTTGGCTTAGGTTCCGGAAAATGTAAGTGGGGAGTTTAAATTCGCAAATTTAGCTTCGTTCGACCTTGTCATGACCGTGATAAACATATCATTTTGAACGTAAAATTTCCCGCTCTTTTCAAATCCGGGGTCAAAAATAGGTGTTCCCATTTTAAAAAATCACTTTGATCTTGAAATAACTTTGAAAATCGAGTTCAAGGTCAAGGTCCTTGGTACCATTAGGTGACCCCCTCTGTCCCCTTCTACTTTTGTCTGGACCATTTTTCTCTATCTGGCTTAGATTCCGAGAAATTCAGGTGGGGAGA
>NW_017295729.1:3117-7685 GCF_001594075.2 Trachymyrmex cornetzi | reverse complement strand
CCACGTCGTTGTTCCTGGGTAGCGCTAAGAGTAGTTCATCAATGACTTTGATGGTCCATAACTCGGACCCCAGTGGGCGGATTGTGGACCACGAAACATTTTTCTCTATCCCTACTAGTTTTCGAGATATTTGACTGGATCACTTCAGATGGTCCACCCTGTATATAATATAGAGCATCTTTTTACACGATTGTGTTAATCTTTGTGCGATTATATGCGACAATGTTGAGAGCTTCCAAAGTAAAAGATTTCAATTCGATACCTGCGTAAGTTGAAAACCAATCCGACATCTTGGCTGATGAGAAGCCGCGCTGTGTTATTCTATGTAAACGATAACGATAAAGTGTACCTGGTGTCAAATTTGAAAAGGTCGATAATCCGCCATTGCTCTACGGAAAAAATCTACCTTGGATAAAAATAGGCAAAGAGCGCATAAACGTTTATTTTAAATGTAATCGAGAGAACTATCGTTTTCTTAATCAATCGATTGACAAGACATATGTATACCTAATATGCAGAGTATAAGAGTGAAAGAAACGTTCTCGTTTGAAAAATAGATTTTTCTTTGATTCTATTCCTATTGTGTGAAAAACGCGAACGCAAACATAAAGAAATAATTGAACAAATCTATGAACGCCATCGTATGTTGTTTGTCTTGTTCGAGCTGCTCTTTCGCGATGTCTGAAATACCCCGATCGACATATGTATGTGATACACCTAAACTAAATCGTTTAAAAATCAATATATTTGTTACATTCTCTCTAATCCAGCTCCTTCTATTCCTTTCGTCGATTTTCGATCACGTCAAGGAAAAAGTTTGTTGACGCTTAAATCATGGTAATAAATGGCTAAAGCGATTAAAATTAAAAATAGCATTTACCACTATGGTTGGACCCCAAGTGTCGACGGAAACGCTTTGTTGAATAATATAGCTTCCAGGAGGATGATGTTTAATTATTAGCGTGTTCATTCCTCTGCAGTGTAAAGTGACATTTGCGTCAGCTTTCTCATTTATTCTTGGATAAGCTATCGTAAAATAATTTTAATATATATATATAATAAAATTTTAATATATATATTTATAATATTCATACGAGATGTTTTCTTTATACGTTTTGCAATTCTGTTGCACGGCTTATAACTTACGCTCAAACTCGCCAATAGGTTGCGTACAATGATTTCGGCATGATTCCTGAAACGATAAATTAATTATGCGAGCGTAACGAACGTAACGAAATGTTGTCAGTATTGATAAATATTAGAAAATTGTAATATAAGGCAATTAATTACAAATATGTCTGTCTCGTTGCACTAAATGCATACAGGGTGTTCAGCGTAACAGTCCGCACGATTTTTTAGACACTTGCGACAAATAAAAAAAAACATTGTAAGGTGATTATCCATCTATTTCATGTTGGCTACAACATGCGATAAAAAAATTTTTTTAATAAAAAAAGTCAAGGTTATCTTGAATTTTTTAAACAGCACCATACAATTTTTTTCCATAATATTGTAGGGATCTTCAAGACGAATTCAACGCATTATCAAGATTGTAACTTTTATGTAATGTTTTATTGATTTTATTACATAATATTTATCACAAATACTCATTAGTAAAGGAATACTTACATGAACTTATTAACTTATGTGAACAAATTTTATTGATTTTATTGATATTTAACCTTTATAGACGGTCGGACTGGACACTATAGCGGCCAGCGGAAAACTCGTTGACTCCTCGTGACAGAAAAAATCCATCGGAGATAAATCCGGAGAACGTGCCGGCCCTCGAACTGGTCCATATGTACTTATAACACGATTTCCAAAGATAATTTTGAATAAAAATAGTATAATAGCTGATTTTTTTCTATCACGAGGAGTCAACGAGTTTTCCGTTAGCCATTATCGTGTCCAGTCCGGTCCTCTATAAAGGTTAAATATTAATAAAATCAATAAAATTTGTTCACATAAGTATTCCTTTATTAATGAGTATTTGTAATAAATATTATGTAATAAAATCAATAAAACATCAATGAAAGTTACAATCTCGATAATGCGTTGAATTCGTCTTGAAGATTCCTACAATATTATGGAAAAAAATTGTATGGTGCTATTTAAAAAATTCAAGATAACCTTGACTTTTTAATTTAAAAATAATTTTTTTTTAATTTTTTTATCGCATGTTGTAACCCGCATGAAATAGATGGATAATCACTTTACAACCTTTTTTTTTGTCAGAAGTGTCTAAAAAATCGTGCGGACCGTTACGCCGAACACTCTGTATATATGTATGTATGTATGTATGTATATATGTATATATATACAGTGACCGGCATAATAAAGTGACCACCCATGTATTATTTATAAAATATCTTAAAACTAAAGTTTTTAATGAAAAAGTATCCTATTATCTTGTGTTCTTGAAAAGGTGATTACCATACCAAAGGTTTTTTCACAAAAATTACATGAATATTTGCATTAACACGCAATTACAACTTTATTTAACAAAACAAACATTTTCATATATGACAAAAAAAAGTGACCGACCAACAATTTTGGGCGTCTTCGTTTAGTCTTGTTGTAAATCCTCGATGTATAACACGGAAAATGTAAACAAATGGCGACCTGTGGCTATACCTGTTGTTTATTTACATTTCGAATAAGGCGCATCAGTAATTGAAAAGTAGTGAATATGGCTGGTTGGCAAATTTCTTATCAGATCCGTAATCTGATTATAAAAGATTGTAAACGCGGCGTTTCGCAGCGGAAGATTGCTCAGAAATATGAGGTTAGCAAAAGTGCTGTCCAAAAACTGTATAAGAAGTTTTTGATTACTGCAACGGTGGCTGATCAGTCTGGAAGAGGTAGAACGCGAAGCACAACTTGGCGTGACGATGCAAATATCATACGAATGGTGAAGAAAGATCCAAGTATAACTATCAGGAATCTACGTGAATCTCTCCAGTTATCCATATCCGACCGGACAGTGCGTAGAAGACTACGTGAAGTAAATCTACAAAGCCGTTTCGCACGTAAGCGCCCCTTGATTAATAAAAAAAACAAGAAAAAGCGTCTCGAATTTGCCAAAAAATATGCAAATAAACCCGTGAACTTCTGGAAACAAGTTTTGTGGTCGGACGAAAGTAAGTTTGAACTTTTTGGACGCAAACAACGGCTTCGTGTGTGGCGAAAAGCTGGCGAGGAGCTTCGAGACCGACATCTCCAGAAAACTGTAAAACATGGCGGAGGTAATATTATGGTATGGGGATGTTTTTCTTGGGAAGGCGTGGGTCAATTGGTAAAAATCGATGGAATTATGACTGCTGACACTTACACTGATATTTTAAGTGAGAATTTGGAAGTTTCGTTGACCCAATTAGGCTTGGAGAACAATTTTATTTTTCAACAGGATAACGATCCCAAGCATACCGCCAAAAAGACAAAGAAGTTTTTTACCTCCAATCGTATAAAACTGCTTGATTGGCCTCCGCAGTCCCCAGATTTAAATCCCATCGAAAATTTATGGTCGATTTTAGACAGAAATGTGAATAAAACTGAAGTCACAAACAAAAATAATTATTTTCATATGCTACAACGAGCCTGGGAAAGTGTCGATCCCAATCATCTACATAATCTGGTCGAAAGTATGCCCAGACGGTTGGCGGCAGTCATTCAGGCCAAAGGAGGCCATACTAAATACTAAATTTAATTTTTCTTTATGTATAAATTCAGATTTATTCAGTGGTCACTTTTTTTTGTCATATATGAAAATGTATGTTTTGTTAAATAAAGTTGTAATTGCGTGTTAATGCAAATATTCATGTAATTTTTGTGAAAAAACCTTTGGTATGGTAATCACCAATCAAGAACACAAGATAATAGGATGCTTTTTCATTAAAAACTTTAGTTTTAAGATATTTTATAAATAATACATAATTGGTCACTTTATTATGCCGGTCACTGTATATATGTATACAGGGTGTTGTATGTGTGTGTGTGTGTGTGTGTGTGTATATATATATATATATATATGTATACAGGGTTCCAGAGTTAGCGGAGGAGCCGGCGTACATATTCCTCATAAAAAAGTAAATCGAAAATGTTAATAGCAAAATTTTAAGGCATCAATAGTTTTCAAACGGTGAATTAAGCATTTGAAAATAACCAACCACAGGGCATAAAATTCGCGCCGTCAAGAGCGCGCAACTATAAGCGGTCGGCCGCGTGAACGCTTTGACGGACGTATCGCTCAACGGCACGGTACCGAACGAGTATTGCAAAGTTTCGTGAAATTTCTATATTAATTACTGCTGTATTTTTAATTTGAACACCTACTATAAAAATTTTTAAAACATCTAAAATGTAATTTTCAATAATAATACAGCTTATTACTTGTGTTACGTCCAAGCCCTTGGAAATACGTTTAAACGAGAGAGACAAGGATGGAGTTGTAGAAGGTATGGAAGGACGTTTAGACTTTATCTCGTAGGTATACGCGCAGTGGCGAACACCTGAGAGTCGGACGCACTTCCTATCGCTCTGGAATATGGGTCAACGTCCTGAAGGGA
>NW_017295729.1:1985-2339 GCF_001594075.2 Trachymyrmex cornetzi | reverse complement strand
AGAAAAGAAACGGGGGAACTTACTGTTATTTGGCAGAGCGGTGAGACTGGATGTTTAGCCCTCGGTCCTTTGATTTCGGTATGGCCTCTCCAACGGCGCACTGATTTTAATATTTTTAATATGTTTGAAAATGTACGCACTGAGTTTAAAGAAAAACTTTTTCTATCTTTCTGACTGACTTTCTGAATTTCTATCTCTCTGACTTTCCTATTTTCCTCTGCTCTCTATTTTTTCTCCTCTATTTTTTCTCTCCTCTATTTTTTTCTCTTCTCTATTTTTTTCTGACTTGTGTCTCGCGATGTCGCGGTTTATATAGGGATAGTTTAGTGGGAGGTTCCATGGTAGGGTGTGTCT
>NW_017295729.1:0-1922 GCF_001594075.2 Trachymyrmex cornetzi | reverse complement strand
AATTCGGTCTTCAAGTAAATTTCGAAATGGCTGAATTCAATTGATTTATCGAAATATAAGCATTATAAACTATATCTATAATAATGAAATTATTTAATTCATTTATATTTATTTATTAATAAAGTTTAAAATTTCGTGAAAATTTAAACGGAAGAAAACGCTATACTATTGGTGGTTCATTTGTATGACGTCACAGGGTTGTCTCGTCTTCGCGCGTTTTTGTCTGCTATTACGTACATTAACAGTTCCACAGTTTTATTTTTAATAGTGTACAAAAATGGCAAATATTTTAGAGCCAGGTTATATGAAAGCTGATACAACAAATCTGCCAAAAATTGACATGTTTATGGTGTGCGAATACATAAAACAGAGTGATAATTTTAACGCTGCTGAGGTTAGGAATACGAAAGCTGCAATGTAAGTCTACTATTCGTGATTGTTTACTTTATTGTGACTCATTATTTTTTCGATGTAAATAGAGAATAATTTTTCAAACAATAATATCGAACAATTATTTTAGGTCATCACGTGAATCGTACGGTGATGAAGCTATAGGCTACGTATGTCTTAAACGGGAACAGTTAACAAAAACATGCATTTTAAAATGCAAAGTGTGTCTTGAACACCGTATCCACAGCAAAGGATATTCGGTCACATTGACCGTTAACGAAGAAGATGAAAAAATCCTGGACGTTAAATGTCATGACTGTGCAGCATCAAGCGGTAAATTTATAAATCCTAACTAAAATTTAGTCTTATTATTATTTTCCTAATCAATAATTATATATTTCATAGGAGGTTGTAAACATGCGATTGCTTTTCTTATGTGGACTCACAGGAGATCGGAGCACCCTTCTGTCACAGAAGTAGAGTGTTATTGGCGCCGCTCTACTTTGGCTTCCATTCGTGCATCAAAAAAATACATTGAATTGAATGAATTGAAGAAAACAAACATGGCAGAACCATCTCTACCTGACAATTCGTTGTTTCGACAAAATGTACTAAAAATAGCAGAACAAAAGCAGTTGGACAGTCAACTTTCCAGACACAATTTTGTATTGAAAAACCAAATTGAAATGTTTGTCAATACATGAATTATTACAAAATTTTTACGAAACAGTATCTAGTTCTGCAGATGAATTTCTTGAATATGCTAGTAAAGTAATGTCGGAAGATTTATGTCGCATGGCAGAAAAGTGTACCAGATCTCAGAGTGATACCTGCACTTGGCATGAGCTTCGTTATGGCAGAATTACAGCCTCAAGAATACGAGTACATGAAGCAGTACACTGCAAAACATTAGATGGATCGTTGGTACAACAAATCATTGGTGCTTCAAAGATATTTGAATCACAAGCAATGGAGCGAGGGAAACGGTTGGAAAAGAAAGTTTTATTAGAGGTCGCAAAAATGACGGGACTGCGATTCTAAGACAATGGACTGTTTTTATTACCTCAATTTCCAGTATTAGGAGCATCGCCTAATGCCTTAGGAGATGATGTTATTGTTGAAATAAAATGTCCGTTAACCTTAAAAACGTTCGAACAGTTTCTACCATCTGGGAAGATCAATAAAAAATGTAAAGCGCAAATAAATATGCAAATGTTTGCCTGTGGAAAAAAAAGAGGCCTCTTTTGCGTCGCAGATCCAAACTTTGAAGAGTCTAAACAAGTAACACTTATTTGGGAAAATTATGATGAGGATTTCACAAATTCCATAATAGAAAATGCTGTAGATTTCTGGAAACGCTATATTTTTCCAAAGCTGTACAGGCACAAAAGTTTATGAATCTCAATGTTAATAAAATAATATGTCATTACAGAATAAATAAAATTATACAGGCTAAAGATGTCACACATACATATATGTTGTTTGTCTATTTTTTAAAAATTATATTGTACATTTTATCTATAGGCTTGTAT
>NW_017295728.1:0-385 GCF_001594075.2 Trachymyrmex cornetzi | reverse complement strand
TAATATAATGTAAAAACTAAATCAAAGATGTCGCCACTATTATCGAAATTGGAATTAAAAAAGCCTGTACTATCGACCTTGATTGAGTTGGGTAATCGGTTTAGCATCCCCTTAAGTATTTCTTATGCGCAAAAGTCGATGCGCACAATTATATGTCTCATATGTAGTACGTCGCATATTAAGTAACGATTAATGTTTTGGGGCAGAGCGACGCTTTTTCTTGTCAAACCTTGATTTTTATATAAAAACGCATCGATTGAGTGTATTTTTATCAATATTTGAGGTGATTGGGATATTATATATCTTTATCTAATATAAATATTGTAGAAAGATATATTGATTTGTAATTTTACTTATATATATTCTCTTGTATGTCTATAATTAA
>NW_017295727.1:0-327 GCF_001594075.2 Trachymyrmex cornetzi | reverse complement strand
GGGACTAAATATGGAAGGGGGAAGAAGGAATGTACACTGCTATGTGTACATTGGGAGGATGTCTGGTTATGGCGGCGTGGATTTCTCGAAATCTCACTCCGGATCGATTTTCATGAAAATTCGCGAAGTGGCAAAAGAGAAAAGAAACGGGGGAACTTACTGTTATTTGGCAGAGCGGTGAGACTGGATGTTTAGCCCTCGGTCCTTTGGTCTCGGTTTGGCCTCTCCAGCGGCGCACTGATTTTAATGTTTTTAATATATTCGAAAATGTACGCACTGAGTTTAAAAAACTTTTACTGACTTTCAGAATTTCTATTTCTCTGTCTT
>NW_017295726.1:82686-86803 GCF_001594075.2 Trachymyrmex cornetzi | reverse complement strand
GGGAGCAACAGTTAGTGTTGTTGAAGAGAGCGTACGGATTAACGGAGAGTTATACAAAAGTTCAGATCAGTATGCGGCTGAAAGGAAAAGCTCTAGAGTGGTTCCACAGCGATCCTACTCGCGTAGAGTCCACTGTTGACAACCTGCTAAGCGAGCTGCGCGAGATGTTTGACCATCGCCCGAGCAAAATAGAATTAAGAAAAACCTTTGAACAAAGGGTTTGGCAGAGAGGTGAAACGTTCCATGAATATGTTCACGCGAAGACGATTCTTGGTAACCGAGTTCCTATTGAAGCGGACGAAGTACTGGATTACATTATAGATGGCATACCAATTGTGAGTTTGAGAGACCAGGCACGTGTTGGAGGATTCACGTCGAGAGCATCGCTACTCCGAGCTTTCGAGAAGGTAAATCTGAAGGAAATGTATCCCATTGGCACCACGAAAAAATCAGAGACGAAACACGGAAAGGAACGCCGTCAGGAAGCTGAGAAGATTGACAAAAAGGGAACAACGCGGAACGAGAGTCGGTGTTTCAACTGCGGCCAACGGAACCACGTGGGAGCGGACTGCCCGACGAAAGCAGAAGAACCTAAGTGTTTCAACTGTGGTGAGCGCGGACACATTTCATTCAAGTGTGATAAGCGACAAAAAACGGTGAGCGACGCTGACATTGTTATGCAAAACAATCGTAAAAAGTACGTGAAAGAAGTGTCAATTAACGGTCAAAAAATAGAAGCGCTCATCGATACCGGGAGTGACATTTGTATAATGCGTGCGGACCAGTATATCAAAATAGGCGCGCCGAGTTTAGAGAGAGACGAGATTCGATTCCGCGGTATAGGTTCCGGTGAGAATGTAACTTTAGGCAAGTTCAATACGATCGTGACTATCGTTGATAGCGACTATCCGATACTAGTTCGCGTCGTCTCGGATACGCTCATGAAACACAGTTTGGTCATCGGTGCAGATTTTCTAGACACTGTTAGGGCCTGAGCACAATAGAGGAACAGGAATTAGATATTAAGATTTTAACCTATCAGAAACTAATTACATCGGAATACACGGTTTCTGAGAGGTTGAAATCTTAATATCTAATTCTTGTTCCTCTATTGTGCGCAGGCCCTTAAAGTCACGATAAGCGCCGGGGACATTATCATTAACGCCCCCGAGCTCGTTCCAGAGAATAGGGAATTCAGCGGGATGTGTCAGATGAGATATCAGTGAGGCAAATAGCGTAGACGTAGCACATGTGTCAGACGCGAAACATAGAGACGTGATTGAAAATTTGATTGACGGGTATAAGCCTGAGAAAACGCGAGAAATCGGAATAAAGATGACGATAGTGCTAAAAGACGATGAGCCTGTGTATCAGAGAGCCAGGCGGTTATCGCCGTTAGAAAGAGAGCAGGTGAACGCACAAATTGACGAATGGATACGCGACGGAATCGTACGGCCATCTTTGTCGGAATATGCGAGTCCCGTTGTGTTGGCTAAGAAAAAAGACGGGTCGATTAGGTTATGCGTGGACTATCGACAGTTAAATAAAAAAATCGTTAAAGACCGATATCCTTTACCGCTTGTAGAGGACCAGCTCGACTTGTTACAAGACGCGAAGTACTTTAGTACGCTCGATTTGAGAAATGGATTCTTCCACGTTCCGATGGATGAGCAGAGCCGAAAATTCACAGCTTTTATTGTGCCGGATGGGCACTATGAATTCTTGCGAGTCCCGTTTGGTTTGTGTAATTCGCCGGCTGTTTTTCAGAGGTTTATTAACGCGGTTTTCAGAGATGCGATACAAAGAAAAATCGTGTTGACTTATATGGACGATTTGATTTTACCCTCCGATGACTGCGAGACAGGAATAAAGAATCTACAAATGATATTGAAGGTCGCGAGTGAAGCCGGATTGACTATCAATTGGTAAAAGTGTCAATTTTTGCAGCGACGCGTGGACTTCTTAGGTCACGTTATAGAGAACGGTCGGGTAAGTCCCTCTGGGCATAAAACAGAGGCGGTACGGAAGTTCCCTGAGCTCGATTCGGTGAAAAAAGTTCAGAGTTTTTTAGGATTGAGCGGCTACTTCAGAAAATTCGTACCTCAATATTCAACAATCGCGCGTCCATTAACTAATTTATTAAAGGCAGGATCGAGATTCGAGTTTGGTGAGCGGGAAAGAGAATCATTTACACGATTGAAGGAAATTCTTTGCGGCGATCCGATTTTGAGTTTGTACCGAGTAGGTGCGGAAACCGAACTACACACGGACGCGTCAATGTTCGGTTACGGTGCGATACTTTTACAGAAAAATGGCAATGATGACGCCATGCATCCCGTTTATTGTAGCGGGAAGACTACGTCAGCGGAGGAAAAGTATACGAGCTATGAGCTCGAAGTGTTAGCCTTTGTTAAAGCGCTCAAGAAATTCCGAGTTTATTTACTCGGAGTACCGTTTAAGATTATTACCGACTGTCGCGCCTTCGTGGCTACGATGAATAAGAAAGATTTATGCGTACGCGTGGCCCGATGGGCTTTACTTTTAGAAGAATACAATTACGCCATAGAGCATCGACCGGGCAGGAATATGGCGCACGTGGATGCTTTAAGTCGCCACCCGCTGCCGCGGTGCATGTTGATAGAAGCCCGTGAAAATAGCTTGTTTGCGCGGTTGAGTAAAGCGCAGCAGGACGATGTTGAGGTCAAGAGGATTTTTGATCTCGCCAAAGCGCAAAAAATTGACGAATATGTTGTGAAATGCGGCGTACTTTTTAAGGAAATAGACGGCGATCTGCGAATCGTCGTGCCCACTTCTATCAGGTCTCAGATTATTCGACAGGCGCATGAGAGGTCATTTTTCGGTCGCGAAAACTGAGTCGTTGTTGAACAAAGAATATTGGATTCCACACGTTAAAGATAGAATTCAGAGAGTCATTAAAAACTGCGTCCCGTGTATTTTGGCGGAAAGAAAGCGAGGCAAGCAGGAAGGATTTTTAAACCCGATTACGAAAGGGGAATTGTCACTTGATACTTACCATATCGATCATTTCGGACCCCTTCCTACTACGAAAAAAAGTTACAACCACGTATTTATTGTTGTCGACGCGTTCTCTAAATTCGTTTGGTTGTACTCAACCAAGACTACTAATACCGCAGAGGTGTTACACATTTTGAGAAAGCAATCGGTTGTCTTCGGAAATCCTCGCCGGATAATCTCAGACCGAGGTACGGCTTTTACATCGAAAGATTTTCAAGATTATTGTAAAGCGGACGATATCGAACATGTATTAATCACGATCGGGATGCCGAGAGCAAACGGTCAGGCGGAGCGAGTGAATCGTACATTAATCCCTCTGTTAACTAAGCTAGCGGATCCAAAGCGCGAAGAGTGGTATAAGTATTTAGGGATAGCACAGCAGCTCATCAATACAACGTTGCATAGGAGTCTAGGTTCACCTCCATTTAATGTATTATTCGGAACTCATGCGCGGCTCCGAGATAATTGTGAAATCCGCGAATTATTGGAAAAGGAATGGATCTCCACATTCCAAGAGGATCGCGACGAGATTAGAAATCACGCAAAAGAGAATATCGCAAAGATTCAGAAAGAAAATAGACGCGGATTTGACAAAAATCGAAAAGAAGCAGTGAGTTATGGTGAAAACGATTTGATAGCGATCAGACGTACGCAGCAGGGTCCAGGGCTGAAGCTGGCCAATAAATATTTAGGTCCCTATAAAGTCATTAAGATATTGCGTGGCGATAGGTACATGGTTAGGAAGGTAGGCGATCACGAGGGTCCAAGGGAAACGTCCACTGCTGCTGACTCCATGAAGCCATGGCCAAGCGAGGAGGAATCAACGGATGATGACGAGCCGAGAAGTCTTGTGGACTGATGGATATCCGGGGCGGATATCAGTGCAGGACGGCCGAGTGTGGAAAAAGGAGAAAGAACGACGGTGTCGGTGTCGCGATTGATGTCCGCGGCGACATCAGAGGCGCGAGTTCCGAGAATCGGCGACGTGAAGATTGTCTGCGATAACACGCCGCGGCCTCGTGGCCGATCCGACAACCGCGATAGATATTGTTTTGATGTCCTGAACTTGTATGTGGAAGGG
>NW_017295726.1:77041-82469 GCF_001594075.2 Trachymyrmex cornetzi | reverse complement strand
CGCGGGGTGGCACCCAGTTGGACACAGCTCAATTGGACACGAGCCACTCACAGCGCTTGAGACTACAAAGCTCCTAAGTACCGATCGCTGTGATTGGTGATGTCCAATCGAGACGTGGACAATCGGGATCACCCCGCGAGCGCGTAGGCGAGGACGCACGCGAGCGCACGTGCAAGCGCACCTGTGAACGTGCGTTAACACTCGCGTTGTTTATTTTACTCGGTAGGTTTTCTTCTTTTGTATTAGCATTTCTTTTGCGTAATGATCAAGCGTATCAGAAAGCGTAGACGCGCCACGGAGCTCGTCACGCTCGGCAGCTGCTGTAAAATTTCATTGTATCAGCGGGTCGTCTCGCCCGCCACCCTTGGAAGGAAGACCAAAGAAAGACAGGATTGGAAGGAAGGCCGAAGAAGCTAAGAGAAAAGGGCGCACATCCGGGAGCCCGGATAAGCAGGTTGTATTATTTTATATCATTGCTTGAAACCGCTGTCGCATACGAAAGGAAGAGTAGCACCCAGTTGGACACGGCTCAATTGAACACGAGTCACTCACAGCGTTTGAGACTACAAAGCTCCTAAGCACCGGTCGCTGTGATTGATGGTGTCCAATCGAGCCGTGATCAATTGGGATCACCCCGAAAGGAACCATACTTTCACCATGCACCCCTTGCAGAACACCGGAGGAGGCCAGAATTCCCGGCCACCCTTGAGGGGCCGTACGGACGTCCGTCGGGAGCCTAGGGCCCCGACGGGGAACGAGAAGGAAATCCATCCCGATCTCCCCCGCCAGGCCAGGAAGTGCAGGGGCCGTGAGCAGAGACGCCACCCTTGATGGGGACATTCATTGCGCGCTCCTAGGAACCAGGATTCAAGGCCGCGCGGGCCTGCACGGCACGCGCGAATACCGTGACACGCGGAAGCCAATCAGCGTGACTATCACCCCCCCCCCGCAGGAGGGGGGGGGGAGCGCTAAGCAGCCTGCGAGAATCCGCCGGGAGCTCCCGGGCCTCACTCTTTCTGTGGACGAGTGAGCCGACTGTGTATAGGAGGTGCGAGATCGCTGTCGCCGAGGCCGAGTGAGACGACGCAAAAGACCATCGAGAGATTGGTGAGAGGAGGTCGATAGGACGAAGGAGACGACGAGGGTGAGACGAGCGTCGTCGCTTGTAAAGCTGCCGACCGGGGTACGTCGCCGGGTGGATCGCACGTAAGCCAGCTAGCATCGTTAAGGCCCGTCTACAATACACGGAGTAAGAAGTAAGAGTAAGAAATTGACCAATCACAGTCGATTATTCTTCTCACATTCGACTGTGATTGGTCAATTTCTTACACTTACTTCTTACTCCGTGTATTGTAGATGACGCCTAACGAGAGATCGGCGTAATGGCCGCCGTGTAGAGCCGCGGAACCGCGAGCCACGTTCCATCCTCCCGAGCCTTGGAAATCATTAGCTGTCGCGTTTCGGGAGTCAGAGTAAGGGGAATAATATTCATCGCCGAGTTGAAGTAAATTAGAGTCGTTCGGAGAGAATCGAGGGCCGCGCCGCGCTCGTTCCTCTCACCACAGGGGAGTCACTTCCGATTTCCGAGTAGAGTAGAGTCGCGTAGAAACGCGTAGAGTAGTCGCGTTGTCGAGTCTCGTCGTGTCGCGTAACGACGCTTATTGTAGTTGCGTTACCGTTTAGTATCGCGTCGCGTAGGCACGCTTGCTATAATTGTGTGCTGTCGCATCGGAACGCGGATTGTTGCGTTGCCGAGTTAACTTCCGGTTGTGGTGTCACCGAGTTGAGTCCGTTTCCATACATAAAAATGAATTTTCAGTGCAAAAATGAAAATAAGAGAAACATTCTCCAATGACCTTGATCTTAACGAACGTTATCTAGGATATGATTCTGAATAACATTCAGAGGTTTTAGCCATCGGTCTGATACCTTGCGTAATGCTAATGTCGGCGGCGGTACTGTAATATTCGAGCCTTATAACTCGAGAAGTACTTAATGAAAAAATATTTTATTATAGTGTTTTGGAAAGCTCTCGAGATAAGCTACAAGAATATTCAACGAAAAATGGAGCTTCCCATTTTAAAAAATGACCTTGACCTTCAAATGACCTTGAAAATGAAGGTCAAGGTCATTGTCAAGGTCACAGTTCAATCTTGCCCTTTATATCCAACAATTTTTGTTTTAAACATTTTTTTATTTAATCGCGATGTTTCGAGTTATTTGGCTGTCTAAGTTAAAATGGGTCACCCTGTATATATACACATCAATCTTTCACTATTTTAATGTCTATATTATAACTCTTTTTTAACTTAATTACTTAAATATCTTATATTTGATTGCAGTTCTTTGTGGTTCCAGACATGAAGATAGTTGTAAATACGTATTCTTGTCCCATCTCGTCATCCTACAGGCCGTCTAATTTACGGTCATGTAATTTTCAAAGCTACTTAACTGCGGCTTTTCTGACACCTGTTTATAAAATATTTATATTTAAAGTTAAATATATTATGCTTATAATATATATTTGTAATCGTTTAATTCAATTTGGAAGTTGTATACTATTTATAAGGATCAAGCAATATTTTTGGATGAAAAGTTGTTTCTATTTAAAGATGCAATGTCTCTGCCTTTGTATTACTTCAAATTAAATTAGTATTAAAATATAATTACAAATTGCAATGTACGTATTGTAAATTATTTATACGTTTCACTTATAAAAAATATTTTATGATATATTAGTATAATTTGTTCAATGTAGAAACAAATGGATTTACTGTTATCTAATTTCTTGGAAAATACAAAGAAGATGCAACCTCAACACAACGATTATTAACAATATTATTAAAATTGGGTCAAAACAACGATTATTCTTTATTGCAATTTTTCAAAACATTTTATGTCGTGCACTATAGCACTTCTATAAAAAATGAAGAAAGATTAAAAGAAATGAAATGTATATTATTATGGCTTCTGATAAATATATTGCCGATAAAAAAAGCGCATATTTTATTGATTAACATCGATGAATGCCTATTTGAGAAGCTTTATTGCAATGATTCGTCCCGCAATTAGTTGAACACCAGCGCCGTTCCATATGTCGTCTATATTAATACCAGCTCGTTTGTTGGTGTTAGGGCGATCGCCGATCCACAATGCATTTGTCATGTAGCGGAATCTGTTGTTTGTTTAAACGGTGGTACTTCTTTGGCAGAATGTTGCGAGTGTCGCCCTGATCTGGAAGGACCGAGGTGTAAACTCTTGGGTATTGGCTTTCATGAAGACGGTTGAGCTATAATGCCATCGCCTGATCAAGCTTGCTACGACTCACATCTCGGTAGGTGCCATAAGTAATGAACGAAAAAAATTCCGAAATCAACTGGAATTTGAATTTGAAATCCTTTACTCTCTCGACTAGCCCTTACAACTACATCCCTATTACTATTTCGCTACTTCTGTAATTACTCCATGATCTTATGCCGATATTTGATCGGTCTTGAAGCTTTATATATCTTAAAAAACATTTTCGTGTGTTTATACTATTTCCGTTTTTCATGTTTATATTCATATCTGTTTGATTATTGTAGGATTGGAGATAACGCCATACGTGAACAATGGTCTTGTATTGGGTATGGGAATAAGTTTCCGCCCATTGTAGAAAGATGTCATTAGTAGCATTGCTTGTGTGTTTGATAGAACGGCAACACATGTGTTTGAAAGGTTTGCGTTTAAACTTTTGAACCCAATAGTTGGCATTCGTTCAAAGCGTAAAAAAGAGTAACTTTTTTTGCGTTGAAGATGTTGGAATTTATTCCAAAAAAGCAACATTTGCGGGAAGTTTTACTCCATTATTTTATTTTAAAGAAAAGTGCTACAAAATCGCATCGTTTGTTCGTAGATGTTTACGGTGAGCATGCTCCATCGAAAATCAGTTGTAAAGAATGGTTTCGGCGATTCAACAGTGGTGATTTTGACGTGCGTGACAAAGAACGCGAAGGTGCACCGAAAAAATTTGAAGATGCAGAATTGCAAGCATTACTCGAAGAAGATTCATGTTTATCGCTCGATAGGTTGTCAAAAGAGTTAAATGTTGATAGATCTACTGTTGGAAAATGTCTACACGCAATGGGAATGATACAAAAAGAGGGAAATTGGGTGCCATACAAATTGAAAGAGAGAGACATGGAAAGACGTTTGGTCATCTGCGAGATGCTTCGTCAACGACAACAAACGAAGGATTTTCTACATCGTATCGTCACTGGCAATGAAAAATGGATCTACTACGATAACCCTAAACGCTTGAAAGCATGGGTGATACCAGGTGAACCAGGTCCATCAACGCCAAAACGAAATATCCATGCTTCGAAGATTATCTGGTGGGATCAGAGAGATGTTATATATTATGAGCTGCTCAAACCGTCCGAAACCATCACTGGCGATCGTTATCGACTACAACTGATACGTTTAAACCAAGCTTTGAAAGAAAAACGACCGGAATAGGACAATAGGCACAACAAGCTAATTCTGTTACATGACAACGCTAGGCCACACGTTGCAAAACCGGTCAAGAAGTACTTGGAAGGAGTAAAGTGGGATATTCTGCCCCACCCGCCGTATTCACCGGACATTGCTCCTTCAGATTTCCATTTGTTGCGATCCATGCAGTCGGCCCTTTCTGTAGAACGATTTAATTCTTATGAAGATATCAAAAAATGGCTTGATGAATGGATCGCTTCAAATGAACCAGATTTTTTCATTCGAGGAATCTGTTTATTACCGGAAAAGTGGGAGAAAGTTGTCGCTTCCGAAGAAGCATACTTTGAATAAACTCACTTATATAAATTTGTTTAAATAAACACATCTTTTTCTTTTCACAGAGGGCGGAAACTTATTCCCATACCCAATATTTTATTGTGTTCCCACGACTTAATAATGTTCTTCGTGAACTTATGTTGGTACAATATATTAAAATATAAGTAAATAGAGATATAAAGTATAATATATTGTGAGAGAGTGGATTAGGCCTAATGGGGAACCCCGCAAGGGGTGGGATCGTTTCCGGTGCGATCCGGTATTCCGGGGCGCATCGGGAGGGATTCCACTACGGGTATAGCGAACCCGCGGTGCCTGAGCTATCGTAATCTCTTCCCTAGCACCACTGGAAGAGACCGAGCGTCCGAGACTGCACCCGACTTCTCGGACGGCGAGCTGGACCTCTATAAAAGTCCCCCTATCCCGTGGCTATGGTGCGCGGCTGCGGGACATATGACCAATGGGTGAATTGGTCAACAGCGACTCAGAAGGAAAACTGAGAACCCGGCTTGGGGTAGCTTGTAAAATAATCCCACCATGGGACGGCTAGAACAATGACTTCGATTAATGAGCAGTTTATGGCCGCAGGGGGCTTCGGATCCCTCAGCGGTCGGCGGGG
>NW_017295726.1:73865-74929 GCF_001594075.2 Trachymyrmex cornetzi | reverse complement strand
AAAAAAAAAAAAAAAAAAAAAAAAAGGCCTAATGGGGAAACCACTATAAAAAAAACGCATCATGCTATCTACCGCAAAGTGATGTGGAAACGATAACGTTCTCTATTGTTTTCTTGCTACAGAGAAAGAGAATGAAAGAAAATTTTTTTTTTCGTTTACTGTGTTCTATCTATATCACATACTTTTATCTTTATCACATACTGTGTGATCATTAAAAAAATTCTAACTTTGATTGACTTATAGCGTTTTCGATTGGGAAAAACTTAATGCGCATCAGTGCACATTCAGTTCACATCAACACTGGACGAGTTCCATGGGTTGCACTGAATAGTGCAAGTTCAAAAGAACATGCCAAGATTTTCAGTGCTAAAGCTGAAGTGTCATTTCAAGTTGTAAGATTGTAAGGACTTGACTCGACTGCAAGAAGAACACAGAAAAATAACTTTGACATCTCATGTTCATAACTTTAAGTAATGATTTTTTACTATATGTAATTAAATAATACATAAGATATCAAGAATATCATATATGTACATACTTATCAATAATTGTACACATTTGCATATGTTGCGTTTTCAGTTCAACAGCACACATTTACTTGTCCCTACTATATCCTTATGCTATGACAAAACGATGCACTGATATCCTATATATGTATTCAGTGTACTGAACTGGCACCGTTAAAAATTTTGTGCCACTTAGTGCTCACTGAGTTCGCACTACGCGAGTGTCGTGTCCCTATAAGGGTCAAGACATAAGACCGGAAGGACGCCATTGCTGGGCGCCGACCGGAAACAGCACAAATAATACGTGGCACAAATAAACGCGTTCGCGCCTGTTTGTACTATTACACCATGAAACAGTTGCTCACACTAATTCACAGATTCACTAACCCATCGAAAGCGCCTAGAAATGGCGGCGACCAATTACGAGGGCGTCGCCCCTCGTGTCTTGACTCTCATTATAGGGACTCTAAGGGTGATGTCCCATGCAGCGGATCGTGCGTAAGCGGATTCGTGTATCGCCAATCACAGAATCATTCTCTTAGATCTGTTTGCAAATTT
>NW_017295726.1:71800-73154 GCF_001594075.2 Trachymyrmex cornetzi | reverse complement strand
AATAAATAAAAATTTATAAATAAATTTTTTTCTGAAATTATTTTACGAATATTTACAATTACAAATATAAATTTAAAATTTAAAATTAATACAAATAATTCTTTTTTAAGAAATATAGCAGTATCTCCTAGGGAGCAATTGATGAATTTCGAAATTCAGTAGAAGACGTATTATTAAACTTTTATTCTATTACTTTCCAATATTTGTCCTTCTTTTTACAGGTTATCGTAACAGATCTTTTATTTTCTATCACATCTTTATAATGAGTTGCTAAATATATTAAAATAATTTTCTCGGCCTCCGAAAATTCGCAGCACATTTACGTTGTTTATTACTTATTATGTCTTCTACGTTCATTTTTAATTTAATTTGTAACGTTATGATCCTTACACGAGTATTCACATAACACGATGCTGCACGTTGCCGTACAATACTGTTAGAACCAATATTGGACCAATCAACGGCTGAGATTTAGTAATTTCTTTAAGTTATGACATATAGGTTATAAGTTTAGCTAAACGTTTGCATTGTAATGGTGCTAGAAACCAATCAGCGCCAAATCTAGGTTTAGTTTTAACGAAAGTTTGGCTAAACTGGAGATTAAGGCAAAAGTGGTAGAAACGGGCCTAAATCGTGTAATTGTAATCGGTAATCAATTACAAAATTCCTAACTCTGCTTTTTTTATTGATATAAAAGCGCTTTTATCTCTAAAATTCTATAGTATGCTTAACGTAAATTATAGCAGGTTAGCGCGTTAATATCGTTATAAGCAAAGTCAGTAGATTTATAAGTACCATAATTGATTTCAGAAATGTTGTATCAAAATGGCCGAAGTGCACATACAGTACATACATACGATTTGAAGTACACCAACGTACACATTGGCTGCGTTCAGCAGACTCAATAGTTTTGCAACCGTTTTATGATTCTTCGCACAGCTTGGACTATTTCTTTAAAACTAAAAGTATAAACCAATCAGCGCGACGAATCATAAACGGTTGCAAAACTGTCTGCTGAATGCAGCCATTGGATCAATTAGGCACACACGTTTGCCCCGACCGAATAATATCTTCAAAATGCTCAAGCTCATGCGGTGATCACACGTGTGACGTGTACTTTCGTGTTTCTAAACAATTCTGAACTGTACTTATACATATCCTTCGTACACTTTTATGCACAAAACTTCTGCGACAAATAAATTCGTATTAAACTAAAGAAATCTTATTATTGGTTATACACGCTGCCTGCAACAAGCGTTATTGTTCTTACATATACTGTTTATTGCGAGGAATATTACTAAGGCCTCGGTGGTCTAATGGTTTAGGATGGGGTGATCCCGATCGACCACGGCTC
>NW_017295726.1:68093-71672 GCF_001594075.2 Trachymyrmex cornetzi | reverse complement strand
CGGGTTCAAGTCCCGGCCGAGGTAATATTTTTCGCAATAAATTTATTTAAGGTTTTTTTCAGCACATTGTCAATTTAATTTAACTTGTGGTATTATTACAATAGTAATAAATATATATATATAGTTTTTAATTTCTTAAGATTATTTTAAAATGTAACTTATTATATTTATAATTTTTACAAGTAAAGCAACCGGCACACGATGCTTGTTTTTCTGTTGGATTAACTAGCTGGAGCAGATTCTTGCCAACGGATTGATTGCGATACTGGCACTGTCAGCACCAAAGCCAATACGGTGGCAAGATTCTAATTCAGCTAACAATCCAGCGGGGAAAGAGGCATCGTGTATCGCTGGTTTAATGTTCATTATATGCAATTGTCTTAAAATCTTCGTAGTGTTTCTATTTTTATATTAAGTATGCAATTTATCTTATAGTTGAACCACCATATTTTTTGATAGAAAGTTTAAAGGATTTAAAGGTGCTAGATGGACGTATGTCATTAGCATCGGTAATAAGGGTAGATCGTCTTTTAAAGAAAGAGATGATTGAGGAAAATTCATTGCTGGTATATATATCATGTACATATACATATTAATGAAAATATGCTTTTAAGAATAAAATACACATATAAAGAAAGGCATGCTTACAAAAATATTTTTCTTTTACAGAGTCAAAACAAGAAATCTAAAACAGCTTAAATTTTAATTATGGTTTTGTATTTATTTTGTTTTATTAATTGAAGTTGCAAGTTGGAAATAATATTGTTTCATATTCATTGTTTACTATGAAGAACGGGATATTTGTTATTTTTCCTAAGAGGATTCTTTTTTTCAAAAAAGCCATACAATTAATATCGACATGGAAAGATGGTAAGATACAATTTTCATCTTTAAAAATATCATCTTATAATTATTCCGTTAATTGAGGATGTAATGAAATTTTAATAAAAAATCAAACTTACGATCAAACTTTCACCTTTTTAATGTCCATATTATAACTCTTTTTTAACTTATTTACTTAAATATCTCACATTTGATTGCAGTTCTTTGTAATTCCAGACGATTCATGAAGATAGTTGGAAATACGTATTTTTGCCCCATCTCGTCATCCTACAGGCCGTCTAATTTACGGTCATGTAATTTCCAAAGTTACTTAACTGCGGCTTTTTTGATACTTGTTTATAAAATATTTATATTTAAAGTTATATATATTATGCATATAATATATGTATGTAATCGTTTAATTCAATTTGGAAGCTATATACTATTTATAAGGATCAAGCATTGTTTTTGGACGAAAAGTTGTTTTTATTTAAAGATGCAATGTCTCTGCCCTGATATTACTCAAATCAAATTAATATTAATACAATTACAAATTGCAATGTATGTTGTAAATTATATATACGTTCCACTTATAAAAAAAATACTTTACGATATATTAACATAATTTGTTTATTGTAGAATCAAATGGATCAACTGTTATCTAATTTTTTGAAAACAAAAAAGATGCAACCTCAACACAACGATTATTTTTTATTGCAAATGTTCAAAACATTTTCCGTCGTGTACTATAGCACTTCTATAAGAATTGAAGATAGGTTATAAAAGATATGAAATGTATATTATCATTATTTTTGATAAATTTATTGAGAAAGTTGTGCACTGGACGATCGTTCGATTTGCAGTTGGGACTTTCGGCATTTTTATGTTAAATCTGAACAAGAAGTGTGTAGTTGGTTTTACACAATTTCCGTCTCGTAAGAAAATTAACAAATTATTATTTTTTTTAAATTAATATAATAATGTGTAAAGAAAAAAATTTTTGAACTTCAGGCTAATCATATTCGGCATTCTACAATCTTAATTTTGGGACATGAATATTCGCGCTTGGAGCAAAATCAATCATTGATACAAACATTTGAGAGTAACAAGCTACTCCATATTTGGGCACGACTGTCAGATTGACAGGTTCCGAGTGGTTGCTTGATATAATGTGTTTGTATGCAGTTTCAAGTATATATGCCGTTGCTGTGCAACTAAAAAGAATTGAATTTGTTGATTCGTTGTTCCTTGTTTATTACAGATAATAAGCAGCATCGAATTTACGTGGGAAGAATTGTAAGATTTTTAAATAAAATCTATGTTACCTTACATTAATATGTTTTATTTTCGCCGCCCTAACCTGTAGATATTTAAAATAAATATAACAGATAGATACTGAAATGAACCGATAGCGGTTCGATATCAGTTTGATAGCTGTTTATAGCTGTTAAATATCAGTCTGGTAGCTGTTTATAGTAGACCAATTGCCGTTCGATATCAGTTCGATAGCGGTTTGATAGCGGTTCGATAGCGGTTTGATAACGTTTCGATAGCGATTTATAGCTGTTAAATATCAGTCTGATAGCCGTTTATAGCTGTTCGATAGCGGTTTGGTAGCTGTTTATAACGGTTTGATAGCGGTTCGATAGCGGTTTGATAGCCGTTTGATAGCGGTTTACAATGTAGAAGACATGCAAAGAATTGCGCTCTGCAAATGTATTTAAGATATTTAACTGGTGATCACGACACCAGAGGAAGAATTGTAAGATTTTTTTAATAAAATGGATGTTATCTTACATTAATATGTTTGTTTCTATTACCCTTCTACCTGTAGACAGGTTTAAATAAATATAGCAGATAGATGTTCGATAGATGTTGAAATAAACTGATAGTGGTTCGGTATCAGTTCGATAGCTGTTTACAGTGAATCAATAGCTGTTTGAATGCTGTTAAATATCTGACAGCTGTTTATAGCGTACTGATAGCTGTTTATAGCTCTTAAGTATCAGTCCGATAGCTGTTTACAGCGTACCGATGGCTGTTTATAGTGGTTTGATAGCAGTTCGGTATCGATTCGATATCGGTTCGATATATCATTATGCGCGCTATTTTTATTAATGATATCATACATCTCATGCTCTAGAAAAAATCTTAAATTACGCTAACAAAGTAGCTATACTTTGATGAAATTGCAAATGTTGCATTTTTTTGCAGGTGTTGTATCAAATTACATTGATGTTACCGCAAAACATGTTGTAACATGATGAATATCCTTGAAAAAATTTCTTATATTACGTTGACAAAGCAGTTATATATTTGCAAAAGTTACATTTTTTTCGCTGTATTAGATTACATTGATGTCATCACCGGATACGTTTAAAATCTTTTATTGTAAGGGGTGCACTTTTTCACATGTTAAATGATGATGTCATCGCGAAACATATTGCAACATGTTGAATGTCCTTGAAAAAATTCTTGCGTTACACTGACAAAGTTGCATTAGAATTTGCAAATTTGCAGACGCTGCAATTTGCAGTATTAGATTACATTGATGTCATCACCAGATGTGTCTAAAAAATCTTTTGTTACAAAATTGTTGGAGGGGATAAGATTTAATTAAATAGAGAATAGAGTACAACGATACTGCATCAGTCGTCCCGACAGCTTCGTTTTGCAGTGATCTCCAGTGCTATGGATTCTTACGTTCAACATGAACCGCGCAAGTAAGTATTTCAATTGTATTTGTGAAAAATTTTT
>NW_017295726.1:67739-68020 GCF_001594075.2 Trachymyrmex cornetzi | reverse complement strand
ATTCGCATTGACACCGACAGCGTACAAGTTTCTAGAGATTGGGATCGCTGTGGGACCTATTTCCTACGTGGAAATTACCATTGGCGACACCCGAGGCAATCGCATCGTTCTGCCTCAAGTTATGTGGACGACATTTGTCCGGGCGGATATCGAGCAACTGATGCAGTCGCCTGCTCCATCATCATCATTAGTGATTCAGGGGCTTCAAATAGAACTTGTCAAAATACGTGATGTGGACAACGTGAAATTATCTTTGTGTAATAAGTGTTTATACATGAAAC
>NW_017295726.1:65991-66386 GCF_001594075.2 Trachymyrmex cornetzi | reverse complement strand
GAATTGATAGTGTACGCTGTAGATAATATTGTATATAATGCCTTACATGAAGAATAAATGCATATATAAATTGTATATCCCAAAGTTTGCAATTAATTATTCCTTCCTTCCATTCCTCTATGGTATCATGTTACGCGCGAGCGCGCCATCGCGCTCGACGGTATCATCACGTGTGAGAGCATCAATCACGGCGCTCTTATTAAAAAGAATATAAAACTAGTATTAAAAATATGGTAAATATTTCAAATTATTACTATAAACCATACATATAATACATGAATATCTTTGCGTGTGAGAAATGAAGCTGCGTTCGAGAAGAAGATGCATAAGAGCGAGAGAGATGGTAAGTATAAATGGTAAGTATAGCGTGCGATGGGGACCGGAGGCGGGGACCG
>NW_017295726.1:65699-65917 GCF_001594075.2 Trachymyrmex cornetzi | reverse complement strand
CTATAATTCTCCTCTCTCAACGTCATCCCCCTCATCATGTGACGTCATCCCTCTCCCCCTGTGACGTCACTCCCTCCCTCTCACCCTTGTGATGTCATCCCCCTCACTCTGTGACACCATACCCCTCCCTCCCCTGTGACATCATCCCCTTCACCCTGTGGCGTCAGCCCTCCCTCCCCTGTGACGTCACTATTTATGACGTCATCCCCCCCTCCCCC
>NW_017295726.1:50075-65529 GCF_001594075.2 Trachymyrmex cornetzi | reverse complement strand
CCCCTCGTTGCCCCTGGGTTAGAACCGGCCTATATACTCTACTAATGATCCGTAAATGCGTAAATTTGTCTTACAATTAGTCGCCTAATATCAAGAATAATAAATATATCGGCTCTTACTTTATCTTGTAATTTAATGTACGCAAAATACCGGATTATACTTTGAATGAAATTATTGATATTGTTCTGGTACTTGGAGAATGCCATAATTATCGACAAGTAGCGGTATTGTACCGTAATCGATTTCCTCGTAGACGACATCCAAATCATTGTATGATTTCCAGACTTGTATTGCGTCAACGACAACGTTAACGTCAAAAACGACAAAGACGTCATATTAACGTACCAGAAAGGGGTGATCCAACAGTACTTAGCCGTATTGGGAATGACAGCTATTAATCCACGCGTGTCAACGAGGCAAATCGAAAGAGAATTAGGTATTCTGAAATCAACAAGTCGCAGAATCTTGACCACTCATAACTTCCATCCTTACCATATCACTTTAACACAACAATTAACACTCATTGATTTTCAACAAAAACTAGAATTTTGTAAGTGGGCACAAATAATGTTAAATCGTGATCGAACATTTTTCAGATTTGTTTTATTTAGTGACGAAGCAACTTTTCACAACATTGGACAATTAAATCGACATAATTTTCATTATTTTCTGGATCTGTTGAAAACCCACGTTGGTATAGAGAAGTTAATCATCAACATCGCTGGAGCCTCATTGTATGGTGTGGCATATTAAACGGAAACCTTATCGGCCCTTATTTCTTTGACGAAAATAGTAATAATTATTTACACTTTCTACAATAAAGATTGCCGGCGTTGCTTCAAGATATCGATCTGGATACAAGACAACGTATGTTCTTTCAACAGGATGGTGCGCCTGCACACTGGAATAGAAGAGTTAGAAACCATTTAGATCTCACGTTCCCAGGTAGATGGATAGGACGCGATGGACCAGTGTCATGGTGTCCTAGATCTCCAGACTTGTTAAGTCTAGATTTCTTTTTATGGGGATACTTGAAAAACGTAGTATATTCAAAAACACCCACAACAAGAGAGAATATGATGGAGCGTATAACTCTTGCCTGCCGTAGCGTTCCAAGAAATATACTTTTATCGACAGTTGACAGTTTTGAACGTCGAGTCCAATTATGTGTGGATAATAATGGACAGATATTCAAACACTTATTAAGATCATAATCATTTCACATAAAAACTAGATTCTGATATGAATCGACCGGATCAGTCCCGATCTTGCTTTAATCGGCCGGATCAGCCCCGATCTTGCTTTAGTCGACCGGATCAGCCCCGATCTTGCTTTAATCGGCCGGATCAGTCTCGATCTTGCTTTAATCGGCCGGATCAGTCCCGATCTTGCTTTATAACTTAACTAGTACTTAACGAAAAGTAACTTAATTATAGTGTTTTGGAAAGCTCTCGAGATGAGATGTAAGAATGTGCAATGAGAAATAAGGGGTTCCATTTAAAAAATTAAGTGACCTTCACGTGACCTTCAGAGAACTATCCAAGGTCAAATCGATGGCACCGTCTTATGTCCCCCTTCGAGTCAAACAACTTTTGTCCGAAACATTTTTGTCTACTGGGTTTAGTTTTCGAGATATTTGGCTGGATCATTAAAAATGGGACTCCCTGTATATCTATCTCATTTTAAGTGCAAAGATATTTGGGGATTTCATGCAACGCGAACAGATCTATTATTGTACATCATGGCATTGTCCAGCTTGTGCTCGAAAGCCTATGCGCTGGAGATTTGCTATTTTAACCAGAGGCCAATTGCTATTCAAAAAAATTGCTTTGAAAAATATATAGGATTTCATTCTTGTGTTACGACCACTGTTGCACACTTTTTTTTATTATTGAACGAACATGGTGCGAACACAGACATTTTCTTATATTATTGCAACATAAAGTGCAAATACAATCACAGACTTTCTTATTATTAAAACAAATATTCTTTAACCATATTTTTTTCCTCATAACTTAATATTCCATTATACAGTGTGATAAAAAAAAACAAAAATACAAAAAAAAGCAATACAACGCGACAACATTCTTAACATAGGCGCGAGTAGGCTACGCGTGTATCACTAGATAGTAAAATTAATGAATATCTCACACGAGCAAAAAATCGGAGATTTTCCCGTCATCCGGAGAACTAGAGATTGATCCCCAAAACTAGTCTCCCCCCCCCCCCAGCCGAAAATTGAAAACCTGGCAACTGTTCTCAGGAGCCTTAAATATTAAGATAACAAGAGTTTAAGAAAGAAAAAAACTTAACGTTATGTCCAAATATTTATTTACCAAATATTTCGTTTTAATTGTGATTAATAGTGTATATACAATGCCTCAAAAACATCAAGTACATAATATTTAAATAATACTGCTTTTTACTACGTAAAAAAACTAAAAAATCTCAACGAGTTTTGCTTTTGAAAAGCTTAACACGAAGCTTTGCCACATTATTCATAAAAAATTACGGAAATAAATATTTAAATGAAAATTTGATAAATTTAAGATTTAAATGTCAAATAAAAACTTCAAAAAAAATTTACATCATCATAAGCTTTATATGTAAGTAACTATCTGTGTACATAAATTACGTTTGTCTTATATCTATATAGTAATATTTTCAGTCTTATAATTCTTCATCTGATAATTCTTTTTGCGTTAGGTACATTTCTTTTTCCAGTCTCTCTAGTAACTGAAGTTGCTTTTGCAAGATGATATTTCGCTCTTTGTGTAATTCATTCATTACATTCAAGCGTTCATTACATTTTTGAAGCTCTAACAACATTTTTGTGCATATTTCTTGTTTGACATCACTTTCTTCTTGTTGCATATTACAAATAGATTCCCTGACTGATTGCAGAATAAACGACAATTTGCCATCTCGTATTTTTGCTTTCGTATTTATTAAAGATGAACAATTAGTCATAGATGATCTATCACTATTCGCCACTGATTGTGATTTGCTACTAATTGCTGATAGCATCGAAAGTGGTGAGTGTACTTTAGATGATTGTTCCTCATTTTCATTCCTGTAACAAAAACACATTAATTAATATTTATCTGAAAAAATACAGATTGAAAAATATACCTTAAACATATCTTAAAAGATAATTATTACTTACTCAGATGAAGTTTGGCCAACTTTTTGTAAAATTACTTTCTGAGAAACAATTTCATTGTGGCCAGTTACATAAGGTGGCACTCCACTGAGACTTTTTCCAAATATGCTTATCATTTCACTGTAAGAACAAATTCCATTAATTACTTAATAAATATACAGGATATTATGGAAACAACAAAAAAAGGAAAATAAAAACTAAATAAGTAAATTGATTAAACTGTTGTAAGTATTCATTTCAAAAATATCATATTTACAATAAAGTATATGGTACATACACTCCCGGAAATTAAAATCCCAACACCATGAAGGAGTTGTGCTAGATGAATGAAAGTTACACAGAATGTTTGTTCATATGAGTTATTTTATTGATATCTATTACAAGGTCACAATTCGCAGGATACGAGTGTAGCGCCATATAAACATTAAGTATATTCCGACTTAATACCCACTGTAGTCACTTCTATGTTGAATGCAGGCCTCTAAACACGCATGCATCCAATCGTAGAGGTGTCGGATGTCATCTTGTGAAATGGCATTCTACTTGTAATAGATATCAATGTAACTCATGTAAACAAACATTCTATGTAAGTTTCATTTATTTAGCACAACTCCTTCATGGTGTTGGGATTTCAATTTCCGGCAATGTATTTTTTTGTTACATTACTTGCGTTTTAGTAAATAAGAATTGTGCATTCTCTATGGTGCAATTCTAGCAATTCACTAAAACGCAAGCAATCCAGCAGAAAAAAAATACATGTGTTACAGACTTTAGATACAGAAAACAGAAAATAAACTAAAAACTTACTTTTCATATGAAAGAGGTTTTATACCTCTTCCGGAACTGTTTTTTCTCATAGTCCGTAGAATATACTTGTCCCATTTCTTCTTCAACAATTTAAATTTATTTTTCATGTGATTTTTAGTAGCATTTATGTAACCTTTTTTTTGAAATGATTCTGCTAATGCTTGAAACATAGCCTCTTTACTTTGATATTTTTTTTTCTGCAACTTTTTCTCATGCTGTTCATACTCTGTGAAAAACAACATTATGGTTTTGTGGTTCCAAATAAAATGACCATCCTTATTAAAAACAGAAGTATTCTTTTTTTCATCATCTGATGAATCTGTAATCGAAGAATCCAATGAAGGCACAATTGTAGGCTTATATTGCATAGAATTTGTTATGGGACCTATAATAGAAGGACTTTCGTAGGTTATAGCTTGAGGCTGGATTCTAAAAGAACCTGATTTATTTGGTAAAGAATCCAGAGGTACACTTGTAGTTAGGTATTGTGTCGAGCCTCTTGTGGAAGTTATGACAGAAGCATATGCAAGAGTTTGGGGTTTAATTAGAAGCGACATCGTTTTAGGTATTATTTGCACAGTTGAAACCTTTGGAATTACAGATCTCGTTATTAAGGAACTAGCGCTTGTAGGATGTGCCATTATAATTTTTCGATCAGATTTAATTATCAATGGTTTCTCTTGCTGCAGACTATGTACTATAACAAAAAAAATGAACAATATTGATATAATACAGCATTCATACAATTAGTCAATATATTAGTTAATAAAAATGTAATTGAAATACTATGAGTATATATTAAAGCAATCAACATAGTATACTACAACGTTGTGCAAATAATTCTTACCTGAGTATTTAAAAGAAATCTCTATGTTAGGAATAGGCAATCCTTCCTTTGTATTTAATTGGCTTGCACCCCAAGAACGAGGTGAACCTGGCCAGGATCGAACTATTGGTAGAGACGGACTCAAAACGTGTAATAGAAATACAATGCACTAGCCACCTCGAACTGGGCAGATAAGGCCGCAGCACACACTTTTCCATGACGCATAATGCATAACGCATAAGAGAATCAACCAATCAGAGTCCTTCATTTTCATCCCTACTCCTTGCTCTACGAATCTTGCATAGTGCGTTAAGCATAATACAGAACGTGTCGAAAAATCCGTAAAGTTGAATTTTTATGTTTGTGCAAGTTTTTCACGTTCTAGATCGGCCACTTCCAAGTTCGTTCTAACCTTGTTAAAAGTATTTGATCAAAATATATAATATGGATCATAATTCATATTATTTTGACACTCATTATCAATATGCTAATACTGATCAGGAACCATCGAATGAAATAAACATTCAAGAGATTGAAGAGGTGGATGGAGATGGTATATTGATTTCTTTAGTACAAAGTCACCCGTATTTATATAATAAGGAACTTACTGATTTTAAGGATAGCATTAAAAAAGAAAATGCTTGGATAGAAATAGCCAAGATTTTAAACATTACTAGTACGTAATATCTCTCTAATTTTCTATAATATTTTATTAATTGTATTTGTTGGAAAGTAACTATATATTCAGTAACTTTAATATTTAAATTATTTTTAAATAATAAATATTTAGAAATTAAAATTTTTTAAATAAATTGTATATTTTTTATTTATGAACGGTATAATTCACGAAACGTTGGTATTAAAAATGAATATAGACACAGCGATAAACCGCAAACCTTGTGATATAATTATTTAAGATTAGTATAATTTTCATTTTTTACTACGATTAATATAATTTTCATTTTTAGTCAATGATTGCCAAACCAGATGGATACGTCTGAGAGAGCGATATACGCGAGAAAAGAAGCAAAAAAAAGGAGAAACAACAACTGGAAGTGAATCATCAAAATGAAAGGCCTTTGAATATTTTGATAATATGCAGTTCTTAGAGCCATTTATTAGAAAGAGAAGGTATAAAGTTAAGATAAGAAAAAAATCTTAGATCCAAAGCGAATCTTAATACTTAATATAATAATATATATATAATATATATAATTCTTGTACTTTTTTAGTTCTATAAACGTGCTAATATAGTTTATTGGACTTAAAACACAATCATACTGAAGCTGGAAGTAAAATCACAAATCAAATTGTTTGTCAAGTTCAAATAAACTGTATCAGCTAGCAGTTTATAGAGCTGAAAAAAGTAATGTGAAAAAGAATAAACATTTATATTATATATAAGTATTATTAAATACCATAATCCGCTTTGCACCGAATAAAGGATTTTTCTTATGATATTCTTCTTGTAATTGTATTCTTTCTTACGTAAAATTAAAACTTCTTGTATAAGTGATCCTTTTGCATTATTTTTTTTCCAGAACGATGACTAACTTACAGATAAAAAGAGCGCCTCCATCAGTAGGATATTCTAATCTTCAAAGGTTTATAAAACTTATCTGTCTCTCTTTTTTTGCGACATTGTTTTCTAATTTTTATACATTTATGTAAAACTTTGAAAGCATACATTTGCGAATCAGTAATAAAGTTTCTTTTTTTTTTCCAGAAATTATAGCTCAAATAACGGCAGACAAAATAAGTTGTCTTGCATGAATGTGGCTGATGAAAGTAACGACAACGACATACATATAAAAAATATGCCCAGTATGTCACTGCCAAAATACACCAGTCTTCAAAAGTTTGTAATTAATCATCATACATATATAACTGGAAGTATGTATTCGCAAATCAATAATGGAATTTTTTCAGAAACTTTAGCTCAAATGATGACAAAGAAAATAACTTACCTTGCATGAACGTGACTACTTCTGATGAAAGTAATGACAATAACGTACATATAAAAAGTATGCCACTGGCAAGATATTACAGTCTTCAAAAGTTTGTAATTAATCTTCACATATAACTGGAAGTATGTGTTCGCAAATCAATAATGGAATTTTTTTCATAAACTTTAGCTCAAATGATGACAAAGAAAATAACTTGCCTTGCATGAACATAGCTACTTTAGAGAAAAACAACAACGATGTATGTGTGAAAAATATGCTACCGTCGGCAAGATATTCCAGCCAAAAGTTTGTAATTAATTATTACATATAATTAAAAGCATGTGTTCACAAATCAATAATGAAATTTTTTTTCAGAAACTTTGGCTCAAACGGCAACCAAAATAACTTGTCTTCTGTGGCTACTTCGATTGAACAGTCTCCAGCAGATATAAGCAATGTAGATTCAAGGCAGTATGCATTTAAAGAACTTTCACCCAAATCTGGAAACAGTAGAAGAGCAGTGTCACAAATTTTATCACCCTCAACAGAATTTCAAGAGCGTTCCACACGAAAAGATGTTCAAACCAAATCAAAAGGAAAATCACAACCAGATTTTTTACAAAATGCAGTTTGTAAAGTAACCTCTTTATTAGAGAACAGGTCTACGACATCTTTATTGTCATCTTTTAATTCAGAAATACCAGAAGACGTCGCTTTTTGTCAGCTCATATTATCATTACTTAAAAATATGCTTCAATCTGAAAAAACGCAAAAAAAGGAAATATTACGAATCATGTACGATTTATAAAATTGTGAACATAATTCTTAACTATACAATTATTCCAAAAAGTAATATATTAGTTAGTAATTGTATACACACACGTACACATATATGCTTCTAACATAATGCACAGAATCGTTAAATTAAATGCAGATCTGTTTATTATTTATTATTTTTGATTCTGCAGATTTTTTGTTTTGTATTAAAAGATACAGTGCAATATTACATAGAATAAGTTTAAGATAATTAGAAATTTTTATTTTTTTATTTGTAGCTTTAATTGTGAGCTTTAATTGTGATAATTTTTTTTAATTAATCACTTTTGAGTTAATATTGTTAAGGTACGAGAGAAGAATCCACTCGATCATATTATGATTGATCACAATCATTTACAGTGATCGATGCTTGAAGTTTTTTTATTTTATGTTTGTGTGATGAATCACAACTGACAATATGAAGTGCGATTCACTTAACACTATTTTCTTTGCCGTCATGAGCTAATTTTTTAAGAAAAAATTTATTTTTTATTTGTGAACACATGCTTTCAATTATATGTGAAAATTATAAATTTAATGCTTCGAAGCATTCTTTGATTACTCAACAAAGTTTCAACGTTAAATGGACTGATGATCAAATGGATTCTTTTTAAAATAGTGACATGATAATTCTGTCATTTCGGACTGTGAATACATACTACAAGATTATTTGTTATAATTTCATTATACATGATATTTGCAATTGTTACAAGATTATTTGTTATAATTTCATTATACATGATATTTGCAATTGTTACAAGATTATTTGTTATAATTTCATTATACATGATATTTGCAATTGTTACCATGATCGAATAGAGTTCGAATAGAGTTGAATACTTGTACTTAAGAAATATTGTATGTCAGTACACTATGTCAATTATTGATTGACGTAAAATAATTGTGTACTTAACCTGCGTGAATTGTAATGAGAAATCGTTAAAACTCAATTTAATTTTAAGTCCATTGGCACATGTTTTTCCGCGCAGTGAGAGATTATTTACTACAACAAAAACAATACGTTTTATTTCATTTATTTTGCCATAACTTACTTCTATCTGTATCTAAAACGAAAATGAAATAAATATATGAATCATTTTTTCAAAGTTTTTAGTGTTCATATTTTTTAATTACCCTAAATCACAATTTGAAAACAAACTTCTTATGCAAAATATGTATTCATGTTAAGAATTTTTGCTAATTGTCTTCATACGTCGTTTGCTAAACCTTTCCTGAAAAATTCCTGAAAAAATACGAGCAATGTAATGTGTACATTGTACAGATTTACTTTTGATTAGAACAAATGTCATGTCTTATTCATACTTGCAACTTTTGTATAATAGTAAAAAGTTAATTAGTGTTATTGCTTCTTAACATTGTCTTCTATATTACAGTAATGGCAAATTTTTTTTTAATAATAAGATAATATGACTATTTTAACATATATGCATCGTAACATTTAATGTCTTACATTGTTGCTCAGTTAAAATACAACTTCAATAATTAACTAAACCCAGGATTATATATGAATCTAAGTTCAACAATTCTGTACTAAATGAATTTATTATCTGATATGTCATTTTCTCTCTTATTAGGTTCGTATATATCCAATAGTAAATAGTAAAAATGATATATCAGCTCGGCACATATTTTTTCTTCTATTCAATCTCTCTGAATTCATTATAAAGATCTTGAATCAGTAAAAGTATTTGCAATCTAGTTCATCTGTAATTATATGTTGCATCTGGATACAAATTGCTTACGTAAAATTGATGCAAGATTTGTAAAAAAAATGGGAGTATATATTTCTATATATCATTTAATTTACTCAGACTTTTTAAAAGATATAGCCACATCACCTTCATACATTTCAGAAATGAAATCTATTCTATCTATACTTGTTCCTTGTAATAATCCTTCATTTTTAATTTTTGAAAAAAATTGTCTCCGACTAACAGCCAGGTTATCTTTCAACCGTATTTTAAAGATATAGAAAATAAAATTTAATATTATGAGAGTTTAATAAGGATCAATATCGACATTTCTCGTTATTTGATGAGGGATACATATTCCATTTTTTTTTTACATAAATGTAATTTAAAAATAACAGAATCAATTCAAATTTCATGATTATAAAGCGTGCTTTTCTTTGATTTCACCATATAAGTGCAAACATTTCCATTTTACATTGTATAACAAAAGAATAAATGTACAAGATCATTCTTTTATTGCTTGATTATATAGAATACCTACTACTTTGATTTCCAAAACGGATGCAATTTATGAATTAAAAAAGTAGATTATTTTTTATAAAGTAAATAACTATAAAAATATGTTCAATAAAAATAGAATGTTATGAACACAACTTTTATACGTACATATATATACTTATTTGAAATATAAATATTAATACGAGTATATATGAGCTTTATATGTGCCTTTACAACCTCCTTAAGAGGTGTAAGGGCACATATATCATTAAATAAATTATGACTTAATTATGAGACCGCTATATTAATAAATAAAATAAGTGAGGAAAGGACATTTATAAGATGTATTTGTAAATGATAGTTTGCAAAAAAGGAAAATGATATAGGAAGAAATAAGATAATTTTCAATGAATTAAAGAAATAGCAAAAAGATTTTAATAGTATTCTTATAATTCAGTATTAAAATTAACATTCGTCACAAAAATAATGAGTATTCTGAAATGCATTAATTCCAAATGGAATTTCATTACAAATCATCGCAATGCAGCCCTCTTTGAACATATTCGTACTGCCAGGGAACTTCACCAGGTGATGTTAGAAAGTAATCAGCTAGTTTATCTCTTTGTTTGTAAGCAATTGTAATTGCATGATGTGCTGAAGTGGAAGGTATGTCTGTCAATCCATTATCACGATATCGCCGCCATTCTCCAGGTATGATGTTGCCTGTAGTATTATCTGAGTCAACAAAATTTGGAGGACAATATATTCTGTTATTCACTTCCATATGATCTTCTTCAGATTTTACAAAATTATGTAAACATAGTCGACATGACAATGCTGTCTACGTATTTTGGATGCATATTGATAGGTTTTCGATAAATCCTCCATCGTGAAGATAAAATACCAAAGGTATTTTCAATGATGCGCCTTGCTCTAGACAATCTAAAATATTACTAAAATGTTACTATTATTACTACTATTATTACCATTATTACTTATTATTACTTTTTTTATATTACTATTATTATTTTTTTTAATATTATATTTTTTTATTATTTATATTATTATCTAAAATATTACTATTATTATAATTAAATACATAAACTACTAACCTGTAATTAAAAATTTTCTTCCTTTCATCAAGCAGTTTTCCGGAATAAGGTCGCATCATAATGGTACTGATTGAAAAAGCACTATCTCCAAGAAAAAAGCACGGTAATCTAATGTTGCTTCCAGGAAGATTTGCAGTTCCTTTAGGAAGGTTCAACGTTTCCTGTTGCAATGCCGAATAAATGTCAGAAGAGGTAAAAATACCACCATCGCTATTTCCACCATACGATCCTATGTCGACTAGAGTAAACATGTAGTTATGATCACACGCAGCCATCAGTACAATGCTGAAGGTCTTTTTGTAATTGAAGAATGAGCTCCCAGAGTTTGGCGGAGCTTGTATTTCCACATGCTTTCCGTCAAATGCTCCTATGCAATGAGGGAAGTTCCAGTTTTCCACAAAGCCTCTGCAAATATCTTTTCATTTTTCTTCTGTTGGTAAACAGAGATAAATTGGTTGCAACACCTTTACTATGATTGGACAAGTCTCATGAATAATTTTTCGAACAGTAGACTCTCCACATCTGAAAGCCAGCGCAATGGATAATATTTGATCGCCAGTTGCTAAATATCTGTAAAAAAAAGTTATATTGATATATGTATATAAACAGAAAAAAAAAATTACTATAAAAGAACATTTGCTATAAAATAATATAGTGCGATACATATATTTTCTTCATTAATGTAATAATACATAATAAAACAAGTATTTCAATACCTCAGAGTTATGGTCAATCGTTGCTCTGGACTAAATGCTCGATGGTTTGATTTAATCAAGAAAGGCTCATTTCTAGTAGAAGGTTAAAAGTTTCTGTACTCATTCTTACATATCGAAAAAATATATCTTTTTCATTATATCTTAACTCTTGGAAGAGATGCTGATAATCGCCATACAACGGACGAGCAACATTGATGGGTCTCACCCATCATCTCCGATTTAACCACTTCCTTTGTCGATTTCTTTTTTGTAACAAGCCCAATAGACACAATTGTAAAACCGCGAAAATGCAGAAGTCATCATCGTCCATGTTTCTTTATATCCGACAAGAGTTTAATATCTAAAATACAAAAATATATATAGATAAGAAATAACTATATATATTTTTAATTTTATTGATTTGATTCTGTAAGTAACAATGAAAAATGCAGGTCTTCCGTCAGTACTTACTTCCAGATATATTTTAACAGGATTCGAATCGAAGTCTTATGTCTTATCCGTTAGATAACTACCTTGCCGCAAAGTCACACAGCCTGAAAAGGAGTCTCTGTTGTATTTCATAGAAGTATCTCACAATTCTTAATTTTATTGTATTATTTTATATCATATTTACAGCTACATAAAAATTAAGTTATTTGTATAAAACTTTTAAAATATTATAGAAATCAAAGCCTTACACAGTCTAGCTGGATCTTAATGCTTGTATGATTCTTATGTGAATTTATATACTACGTATGTAGTCCCACAGAAACGCGCGCCGAAAAATTTCCAGTCTTGAAACGCTAACTCTACTAAACTACCGCAGTAATATCACGAGTTAAATTGACTAGCAATTTAACAAATTTTTGATGCTTATTCGCATCTTCGAAACGATCTTAATAATTATGAACATAATATTATGTCATTCATCATTATTAAGATCGTTTCGAAGATGCGAATAAGCATCAAAAATTTGTTAAATTGCTAGTCAATTTAACTCGTGATATTACTGCGGTAGTTTAGTAGAGTTAGCGTTTCAAGACCGAAAATTTTTCGGCGCGCGTTTCTGTGGGACTACATATGTAGTATATCAATTCACATAAGAATCATACAAGCATTAAGATCCAGCTAGACTATGTAAGGCTTTGATTTCTATAGTTTGTGTTATCACATGTACGGTCCTATAATATATTATATTATTTTAAAATATTGCACAAAAACTGACTTTATTATTGCTTTACTAAATTAGATAAAATATATTTAATATTATAAGAGATATTTGGTAAAAATGTAGATTAAGGGAGCCCTCCTCAATGACCTTAACCTTGACATATGTTATAAAGGTCATGACCCTGAGTGACCTTAAGGAAGTTTTAATCGTCGGACCTAACTCGTTAAAAAGTTATTAACAAAAGAAAATTTAAAAAATAACGTCTTATTTCCGCTATGTATGCAATATTAAGTACTATTCTGCACACCTCTACCGACAGGGTAGATGCGGGAGGGGGTGGGCCGTAGATGAACAATTGAAATGAACAAAAGGAAAGATTCTTGAGTGTTCAAGATGCCTTGTTAGAAATAATAATTCTGTTACCTGCCCTTGTTCTAGCACATCTAAAACTGTCGTTGAAAAATCAAGCAAAGCTGAATAGTAATAATGGGAGACAAAGACCAGAAATACACAGACTAAAAATAATCAAAATACCTAAAAAGATAAAAATATGTACATAAAAATGATTGTTTACTTATTCTTAATTTTATTTCTATAGCTATGTAAAAACTAGGTTATACACAGCTTCCAATATATTGCACAAAAATTTTGATTTTGTTATTGCTCAACTAAAATTATGAGATAAAAATATATTCAATAGAAAATATTTTTTTAAATACCTACTCTTCTAGGTATATTTTAACTTTTATTCATATATTAACCTCTTGGCGTTTCACGTGCTCGGTAATCGCGGTGTAATAACAGTCCTTTTCTTCTTTTTTAGGTTAAGATAAAGCTTCATGCACAAGTTTGTGCGTTGGCTCTCGTTACGTTATGCGCTATGCGCATGGTATAAGGATAAGGGTATGCTCACGCGCATGCGACCAATCAAAATTGTCGAAGTGTGACGTCACACAACAAGCGGTAAATTTAAAACTGCTGTTTCCAACCAACTTATGTTAGCAGCATTCTCGTCAGATATTTTATTTTTATTTAAAGTTTACAGGGAAAAATACGTTTTGAAATAATTTAAGAACTAATGAATATCCTGTAACAAAATGTAACATAAGTAAACATTACAAACTCAATAAAGATAGAAGAATTTATTATGAAATTTATTATCTTATATTTAATTTATTTATCATCTTATATTTAATATCTATTTCTAATATTTCCTCTCTTATGCGCAGGCCCTAAGGTTATCCTTTGTGGGGATAGTTAAATGTCAACAATAATAATAACACGTATATACAAATGTTATGAAAAGGATTTGTAAATTTCATTAACTTTTTTCTCTTATTCTTATATCTATTTTCTACAGCAATATTTTATACTGTTTCCATTAAGCAATTTTGTTTTGCGAAAATAATTGCCACAACCTTTCACAGAACAGGACATTGTGTATGTAACACCGAACATTAATATCGTGTCAAGCATCAGGAGCCGCCATGTTTTCGTTTGGGCGGTCTGATTGGCCCCGAGAGTGACGTCACACTTTGACTGCGCAGTGGGTATCCACGGCGTGAGCATACCCTTATCCTTATACCATGGCTATGCGCAAAGACTAGAAGTGCGTTCCGTATCGCGCATGATGCGCATGATGCATCCTCATAGAGAATGGACTGCGCGATCCGTGTATAACTACAGTAAGTGGTATAGGATATGTTGGTCGAGGAAAATGAGAGAGAGGGACGTAGGTTGCGGCCAATCTCCCTCTTTTTCTAAGATTGTGATTGATTCCTCCTTCGTCGCGTAGGAACGTATTGTGCCCATCAATCACCCTTTTTTGTAAGATATCTGTGCAACGTTTCGAGTCTCGGAAATCTTGCATAAGTGTCATTTTCGATTCGTATCGAGTCTGTATTAGAGAAGTACATAGAAATATGGTGTATACTTATTGGGTGTGCAAGTGGCGAGGAGATAAAGAACCTAAAAGATCATTTCATAAGTAGGTACACATATTAGGTTAGATTCGTGAAAAGCTTAAATATCTCATTTACAAAGCTTTAAAATTATGTTTCGCCCTTATTGAAACAGACTGAAAATTTCGAAAAAACACTGAAAATAAGAGGTTAACGCTCAAATTTGAGTGTTAACCCCTCATTTTCAGTGTTTCTTCGAAAATTTTCAGTGTCTGTTTCCATAAGGACGGGGCCCGGAACATCACAATTTCACCGTTGAGTAGAAAAAGACACAGATTGGCCGCAACCTACGTCCCTCTCTCTCATTTTCCTTGACCAACATATCCTATACCCCTACACGGAACGTGCAGTCCATTGTCTATAGGCCTGTTCGTTTTGGCTGAACTTTTGCACCAGTTCATTTTTCTTCCTTTTCTATCCGGGAAGAAAGAAGAGAAAGAAAGATGAACTGGTGCAAAAGTTCAGCCAAAAAGAACAGGCCTTATGTCTTTGGCTATGCATTATGCGTTATGCGTCATGGAAAAGTGTGTGCTGCGACCTATATAATGCTAGATTCACATTGCATCCGATTTGCGTCATACGACGCTCTGCAACCAATCAGAAAACAGGATTCCGATGGATTTTGCTTCGTATCATCGGAATCCTGTTTTCTGGGGATCGATTCTGTATCTTGAAACGAGGTGAAAATTACAAAAGTGAGTGAATTTACTAGAATACTGATAATTTCATTGGTCAATACCTAGTAAA